>NW_027105773.1:375716-376739 GCF_000696795.3 Halyomorpha halys
CCGGCTATTTCATTTTCTTGTTTTGCCGGGATGGCATTATAAGAATGGTTGCTGGGTCCGCTGTAGGCGGTGTCAACAATGTTGGCATATGTTTGCCTGGATGCTCACTAAAACATGTACCATCATTGTTGACACCGCCTACAACGGACCCGGCAACCATTCTTATAATGCCATCCCGGCAGCATTGAATCAATGCCAGGTAGCATTCTGGTAATGCATTTTAAGAGGGAGCTGAGGAAATTTGATTATTTGGGAAGGGGTAGTCTGTATTTTGTGTCTGTTAGTGATTGGGCTCACCAGGTTGATTCAAATAATATATATACTTATACCTATTCGAGTATGAGCCTGTCATCTTTGTGGCAGTCCTGTCGGTGTCAGTCTCCTAAATTGTGGATTCGTACAGTACTGAAGGCTGTCAAAAATTTGGTGTGTCTCCTCGAAATAAATTATTGTAAGGTCCGTTTTTGCTCTTTGAAGTGAAATACGTCTGAATATGCCGATTTGAAACTGTTGGAGCCTCTTGGTCGTTGAAAGTGCTATGTTGGTCAGCATAGAGCAGGGCTGGCCTCAGCACACTTCTGTAGATCATTAATTTGAGGTGGAGAGAAAGATTAGGAGAAGTTAGCAGGTAATAAAACCTGTAAGACTTGGTTCTAGCCTGCTTGATCTTATTGCAGTGGCGAGCTAGCGTCAAGGGTGACACCCAGATGGTCTGTTCTCGTACCCTACCACCTTGTAGACTTTAGAGAGAGGACGTTTCTTCTTCTGGATGTAGAAAATAATACAGTCAGTCTTCTTGGGATTAACTGTAACATTCAGACCTTCCAGTTTCTTGTTTATTCTGTACAAGCCTTCTCCATTTGTCGTAGAGCTGTCTCTGCAATCATTGAACTACTGTAGATGGCTATATCGTCGGCATAAGCAGCTACAGTAGCCTTATCGTACTTGGCTCCAACAGTTTCAGCCCTATATACTCAGAAACGTATTAGAGATAGTACTTGGTTCCAACAGTTTCAGCCCTAT
>NW_027105773.1:376977-385766 GCF_000696795.3 Halyomorpha halys
TTGGTTCCAACAGTTTCAGCCCTATATACTAAGAAAAGTATTAGAGATAGTATTTGGTTCCAACAGTTTCAGCCCTATATACTAAGAAAAGTATTAGATATAGTACTTGGTTCCAATAGTTTCAGCCCTATATACTAAGAAAAGTATTAGAGATAGTACTTGGTTCCAACAGTTTCAGCCCTATATACTAAGAAAAGTATTAGAGATAGTATTTGGTTCCAACAGTTTCAGCCCTATATACTAAGATAAGTATTAAAGATAGTACTTGGTTCCAACAGTTTCAGCCCTATATACTAAGATAAGTATTAGAGATAGTACTTGGTTCCAACAGTTTCAGCCCTATATACTAAGAAAAGTATTAGAGATAGTACTTGGTTCCAACAGTTTGTGCGGAGGAGTTGTTCGAGGATTTAGTTTAATTTAAAAACAGGAATGTAGTAGTTAATTGTATAGGTTTTATAACTTGAGTTTAACTATGTGATGTTATATGGTCTCAAATTAAAGCTAGTTTAATGTGCTATAAAGTTGTTAATAACATTTATCTTCGTATGAGTGAAAGAATTTCATCTTCGTAATCAATGATTGAAGTCAAATAACTGCCTTTTTTCTCCTTTTAGGCTTATAGAAATTAGAGAAGAAAAAAAGCAGTTTAATGAAAGCTATGTATAATTATTAGCCAAAATTGATGAGTCTGCCAAGTATAGGTAAGGGAAACCATTAGACGTACAGATGTCTATTAGCACTCAAATTGAAGCTAGTTTAACGTACTATAAAGTAATTTATGAAGTATATTTTCGTAGGGGAAGTAGTGTTCATCATATTCGACAAAATGTTGATTCATAGTTGTACAGACAAAAATTTTGATATATGAAAAAAATTAACTCAAAAACCATTCAACGTGTAAATGTCTATTAGCAATCAAATTAAAGCTAGTTCAATGTACTATAAAGTAGTTTATGACGTTTATCTTCGTAGGGGTTGTAGTTTTCATGATAGTTGCTAAAATAATTAATTTATAGTCGTTCGGACAAAATGTAAGTACGAAATTTCTATTCATATGCAAATATAAAAAAAACTACTACCCCTACGAAGAAAGGTATTATCACCTACTTTATAATAAGTTAAATTACCTTTACATTTAGTGCTAGCTGACATCTATAAATCTAATACTTACTGAGATATTGTAATTCAAAAACCAAACATTTTATCCGAACAACTATAAATTAACCTCAGGAACCATAAGATGTACGTCCTGGTGTCTACCAGCATTCAAATCAAAGCCAGTTAGATATACTATAAAGTTGTTTATGAGCTTTAATTCTCCAGGAGCAATAGTTTTTATGATATTTTTCAAAATAAATTCACGAAATATAAATTTCGGATAACATTGTTGAAAATATCGTAAAAACTACTACTCCTACGAAGATAAACGTAATAAAATACTGTATAGTACATTTTATTTATTTATTGATATTTACAACTGTAGAAAAAATACAACAAGTAAATTTGATCACATAATATGATACAGGATGTAGAGAAAATACTCAGTAGTAGAAATCTAAAAACAGTTTACATTAGAAGGTCACGAGGCCATCTTCTTTTCAGCCGCCTTGGAGTATTGCCAGGAATGGAAGAGGAAGCAAGGTTAGAAACCAGTGGGTTTGGGTGGTTAGGGAGTTTATTATGGAAGGAATAATATCGGGTTGGGGCTAGATCGGTTACATAAGGAACATTTAGGTCTTTATGGATGGTTTTATTAGTAATAAAATAAGGAGCATTGAGGATTTTACGAAGGATTTGGGATTGTAAAGATTGGGTACGAGAGGAATTCGAAGGTTTAGGGGAGTCCCAAAGCTCAACTCCGTATGTCCAGATTGGCCTTATTACAGTCATGTAGATCAGTCTTCTCTAATGAGTTGGAAGTTTAGACCGTTTGTCTAGTAAGTGTTGTAATAGTCGGAATCTGTGTGCAGTTTCCTGTCTTTTCAGTCTTGTGTGAGGATTCCAGTTTAGTCGTTTGTCAAGATGTAATCTAAGATAACGAATCTGTTCTACAGGGGTAAGAGCCACATTATTAAAGTATACTGTAGGGCAGTCGGCAGGTTTACGACGAAGAGTAAATGTGATTTGTTGGGATTTATTTTTATCCTCCAATTTCGACACCATTCTTCGAAGATTGGATATGTGACTGGAGAGTTTGGGATGCAATCAAAGGTTTATTACTAACTGTGACCACACATGTGTCATTAGCATACGTGGTAAGGATAGTGTTAGGAGTTGTTGGTATGTCAGCTGTATAGACGGTGTAGAGGATGGGACCGAGAATACTACCTTGAGGAACACCAGCGGATTGAAAATAGAGGGAGTACAGTACATTAAGCTAGCTTTAATTTGAGTGCTAATAAACATCTGTATATGGAATAGTTCCTGAGATATATATTTCTCAAAATAAATTCACTAAAACTACTGTTCTTTCAGTACATTTTTTATGAAATGTTGCTTTTTAAAAAACTACACCTCGCGAACTATTTAACATAAATTTGTTTATTATAGCTCATGTTTTAGCAAATTGACTCTATTTTAAATGGTGTAGATAATTTTAAAGATGAAGAGGTCTAAGTGAAATTAATGTTTGTTAACAAAACAGCCGCCATTTTTTATTCTCGCTACCTATGCTTTGCAGACTCATCAATTTCGACTGTTAACTATAATTAATTTTCATTAAAATAATAAAAAATTGGGTTGAATTTTTTTTTCTCCCCGGTTCTTGTACTGTACATTTCTACCAACGAAATATACAATTACAGGTTCTCTCTATTAGAAAAATTCTAACTATTCAATTATAACCAGACTATAGTTGACTACCCAGATTTTGGTTTAAAAACTAAATCAGTTCAGATAAAATATTAAGTGAGAAGTTGTAATTTTCCGAAAAGAGAGAACCTTTAATTGTATTTTCATAACATGTACATGTGAATGTACTTAGCACAACTGTGCAATAAGTTGATAATTAAATCATAAATGATATATGGAGTATGAGGAAGTTATTTTAATTTTAAAAGATTCCTTTTATAATATAATATTATAAATTAACAGTTTTTATAAAATCAATTTAACTTTATACTTGTTTCCCTTTAATTGCATTCCAAACTCTCCAATCCCATATCAAAACCCTGGAAAGGTAGAGCTGAAATTGGAGGCTAAAAATAAATCTCATCAAATCCACTTTGTAATTCCCTGCAGTATACTTTAATAATGTTGCTCTTCCCCCTGTAGAACAGACCCGCTACCTTTGACTACAACTGGACAAACGACTAACCTGGAATTCTCACAGAAGACTGTAAGACTGGAAACTCACGTCGATACGATTATTACAATACTTAATAGACAAACGGTCTAAACTTCCAACACTTTACAAAAGACTGATCTACATGACTGTAATAAGGCCAATCTTGACATATAGAGTTGAGCTTTGGGGCTCCACTAAACCTTCGAATTCCTCTTGTATTCAATCCTTATAATCCAAAATCCTTAATGCTCCTTACTTTGTCACAAATAAAATCACCCATAAAGACACTAATGTTCCATATTTAACCGATCTAGCCCGAACCCGATATTATTCCTTCCATATTAAACTCCCTAACCACCCAAACCCAAGTTTCTAACCATGCTTCCTCTTCCGTTCCAGACAATCCTCCGAGTTACCTGAAAAGAAGATGGCCACAAGCCCTTCTAATGTAGATTTAGTATTAGAGTGCTACCAATGGGTAGTTTCTCTACATGCCTGTACCATACCATTATGATCTTACATCAAATTTACTGGATGTATTATTATTATAATTCTAAAAGTCGTTTTGTGAATCTTTCCCCTCCCCCTCCGCCATTGTTTCTCTAATTTTACATTCACCCAAAATTTCCAATTACTTCTAAATTAATAAGAATAACTTTGATATTGGTTATTCTTATATAAAGAGAGAGATAAGGGTATATAAGTAAACTGATCCAATGATTATATAGAAATCTAAATTACAAGTGTTTTTGAAAACCCATGTTTTATCTTGTTAGGAATTGTTACATTAAAAACACTTGAGAATGTACTTAATATATATATTTTTTTAACTAAAGATTTTTTTTTTCAAAAAGGAAGCAGTTACAATTTTAGGTACTCGGTCTTAAAACGCGGTGTGAAAAGGAGTTTTTGGTTTCATCTAATTTCATAGGGTTGATTTCATAGATTTTTTAAAGAATATTTTGGAGATTTGCGTTTTTAAAGGAATACCGTTTCTATTAAATTATGGTAAGTGGTTCTAGGCTTAAGGTAAAACGTTGTAATTACAGTATTTTTTTATTTTATTTTATGACCGAGTGCCTGATTATTCAAATTTTTGGAAACAAAACTAGTATAAGAGGAGAAAAAAGGCAGTTATATTACCCCAATTTTTGATTACTTTAATGAATACTATGTATTATAATTACTATTGATTAGTCTGGCAAGTATAGGTTGGGGGAATAAAAAATGTTGGCTGTTTTAAAGCAATAAAAAAAATTAATTTTCCATTCGGAGCTCTATATCTTAAGAAGTAGGAACAACACAAGAAAACCTAAGAGAACATTATTTAAAGAAGAGTAAATTTGCTGAAATATTAGCCCTAAAAGAGCTATTTACGTACGATAGTTATCGAGATATACCTTTTCAAAAAGCAAAATTTCTTAAAAATCTACTGAAAGATTAGTAGTTAGTTAATGTATTTTGAGAAATCTATATCTCAGGAACTATGTGACGTACAGATGTCTATTAGCACTCAAATTAAAGCTAGTTTAATGAACTATAAAGAAGTTTATCAATAGTAGTTTTCATGATATTTGCTAAAATAAATTGATTTATAGTTGTTCGGACAATAAATTTGATTTATGAAAAACTTAATTTCCGAAACCATTGGACGTACTGATGTCTACCAGCGCTCAAATTAAAGCTAGTTAAATTTACTACAAAATATTTAATTAAATAGTTAATTACGTTTTTCTTTGTAGGAGTAGTAGTTTTTATGATATTTGACAAAATAAACTCACAAAATGTTAATTTCTAGTTGTTCGTATAAAATGTTGGATTTTTGAAAAAATATATCTCTAGATCCATAAGACGCACATATGTCCGCAACATTCAGAATAAAGGAAATTTAACTTACTATAAAGTAGTTTATGAAACTAATTTTCGTTGGGGTAGTAGTTTTTATGATATTCACATATGAATATAAATTTGTCCGGACAACTATAAATCAAATTATTTTAACAAATTTCATGTAAACTATTACTCCTACGAAGATAAACATTATAAACTACTTTATAGCTCATTAAACTAGCTTTAATTTGAGTGCTAATAGACATCTGTACGTCAAATGGTTTTTGAGATATGGATTTTTCAAAATAAATTCACTAACTACTGATCTTTCAGTACGTCCCATACAACATTTTTATGAAATGTTACTTTTTAAACAGCTATATCTCGAGAACTATTTAACGTAAATAACTCTATTAAGGCTCATATTTTAGAAAATTTACTCTTCTTTAAATGACGTTCTCATAGGTTTTCTTGTGTTGTTCCTACTTTTTAAGATTTAGAGCTCCGAATGAAAAATTTTTATTACTTTAAAACAACTGCCATTTTTTATTCTCCTTACCTATACTTGGCAGACTCATCAATTTTGACTATTAATTATACATAGTTTTCATTAAAGTAATCAAAATTTGGGGTGAGATAACTGTCTTTTTTCTCCTCTTGGGCTCTTGTACTAATAAGGGTTAATCATTGTTTAGTTTTATTAGCTGTATGCTTCGGATCATTGTCCTACTGGAAAGTTAGCTGATAACCTTTTAGATTTGAAATTACCTTAATAGGTGCAATATTTCCAACTCTATTATATACTACGCACCCTAAAGCATTACGATTCAACCCCCTGTTTCACACACTGGTGGGATTGTTAATGCATTTTCTCGCAAAAAATAGTCTTTTTTGCTATTGGTCTCACTAATGCAAGATTATTTTCTCGGGACCCTGCCAAAAAAGACCTTTAGAATTCAGAACCTTCCTTACCGTTTTTGTACTAACCCATCCCCTCAGAAGTTGAGTCGCCCATTCTAGCCAGTGCACCTGCACACTTATCTTACGCCATTGAAATATTTCAGAATACTGATAGGAAAGAACAGATAGCTAAGAATTAAACAACAAACAACAAAACCTTTGTATTTATGTACAACCAAACAAAGTGTTCAAATACTTTTTTCCGTTTATGTTATTTTTTTATTATATTCAAAGTTTTCAATTGGATGTATAATATGTTTTAACAAGTTTTCATTGTTCTTTTTATTAAGTAAACTCAATAATTTTTAATATTTCCATCTATTATATAAAGAAAAATCGGGATATGCAAATACTTTTTTCCTCACTGTAAAGTATTCTTAAAATTAAAATTTTCTTTTTATTTAGGGGGCCTTCCCTAAAGTTTTGATAATGTTATGACAAATTCGTTACATCTTGTCTCTGCATTCCTTCCGAATTTTTTCTCTTAGCACTCTAAGAATTAAACAACTAACAAACAAAACTTTTTATTTATGTAAAATCTTTTCATCCCTCTTCTTTCAGTCCGCTGGTGTTCCTCAGGGTAGTATCCTCGGTCCCATTCTCTACACAATCCTCATCACATATATCGATAACACATGTGTGCTCGCTGTTAATAATAACCCCTTAATTTCACCCCAAACTCTTCAATCCCATATCAGAGCCCTCGAAGAATGGTGTCGTAATTGGAGGATTAAACTAAATTCCAACAAATACCATGAAATGCTCTTACCACTGTAGAACAGATCCGCTACCTTGGACTACATCTGGACAAACGACTAACCTGGAATCCTCACACAAGACTGAAAAGACAGGAAACTACAAGTCGATTTCGACTATTACATTACTTACTAGACAAACGGTCCAAACTTCCAATTCATTACAAAAAACTGATTTACATGACAATTATAAGGCCTATCTGGACATACGGCGATGAGCTTTGGGGTTCCACAAAACATTTGAATTCCTCTCGTATCAAATCCTTACAACCGAAAATCCTTTGTAAAATCCTAAATGCTCCCTACTTTGTCACAAATAAAATCATCCACAAAGACCTTAATGTTCCATTTGTAACCGATCTAGCCCGAACCAGATATCAATCCTTCCATTACAAACTCCCTAACCACTCAAACTCATTAGTTTTCTAATTTTGCTTACTCTTTTATTCCGGACAATCCTCCGAGGGGTCCGAAAAGAAGATATATTGTAAAAATGTTTTAGAGTGCTACCAATGGGTAGTTTCTCTACATGCTTGTACCATACCATAATGATTTCCTCAAATTTACTTGATGTATTTTATGCACAGTTGTATATATCAATAAATAAATTTAATAACAAAAAAAATTATAAATTTATATAAAACCAAACAAAGTGTTCAAATACTTTTTTTAGGCGTTTATATTATTTTTTTATAATATTCAAAGTTTTCAATTGAATGTATGCTATGTTTTAACAAGTTTTAAGAAGCTGTTTATTTTTACACAATGAACCATCATGAAAATGTTTAAGAGTAAAACATAAATTACCATAAATTGAAAACGTATTCTGAACAATCTAACACAAGGAAACATTGAATACTACTCTGCAAAATTCCACGTGTTAAAACTGTTACATAAACAGAAAAAATCTTGGAATTTTAAAAAGTAATCTGATGAATGGTGACATACAAACAGGAAAACAGACGTACAATCATCAGAGTAAATATGATAAGCACGATATCATTGGCTCTTGCATTTTCGAACTATCATTCATGTAATTACGCAATATGGTGTAATGTTTCGCAATAATGTGCAACTTATAGAATGGATGTAAACGTCTAAATATTAATAAATAGACTTTGAATTTTATATTTTTTAATGTAATATTCATAAAACAACTTGAATAATAATGTTACGTGAAACTGTAATTGCGAATAAAAGAAAACTGTGGAAGTGAGAAGAAAGAGTGGAAGAGAGAACACATTTATGTTAATAAATTACATTTTTTTAAAATCCAATGCAATAAAGGAATTTTTACTCAACCAAAAACTGTTCTAGTCCAGCTATATAGATGGCGGTGGATCAGCTGTTCTTTTCCCCCACTTTACTCTCCGATTTCGTTAACAAAATAATTTTTTTTTAACATTTTTTTTTAACATCCAATTTTCACTTGCAAAAATACACTCAAATATACAAAGTGTTCTCATATATCATATCACATTTATTAAAAAGTTTGTTTAGTCAACATATATGAAGTTACCATGGCAACGTCATGCGCGCGCATGTAAATTTTATTTCGACAGACATGGGCAAAAATAGTTGAAACTAATAGCTAAGATTGCCATGGATACGGCCATTATTCATGAATGAATCATTAGTTAAATATTGTATCCATGATAATTGTAGCTATTAATTCCAACTATTAATTGTCCATCTCTGTCAGGGAATGGGTGAAATGCCTTTACATTATTTGTAGAGCGCTACTACATTCTCTCAATTAATCTTTTTTTTTTGTTAATCCTTAGAGACTTTTTCTATTTCTAACAAGTTATTAGAGTGTAAACCAATTCTTTCTCCAAGTAATGTAGATTTTTTGTTTTGATAGATTTATTTATTGATAGATATTACAATCTGCCACACAGTTGTGGGCAATAGGTAATAGTGATGAATGATCTCATACATACTAAAATAAAAAT
>NW_027105773.1:386856-387945 GCF_000696795.3 Halyomorpha halys
TAAATAACAATAAATAAATTATTAAAAAAAAAAAATTGAATTTTAGTATGCGCAGCTCATGGGCGTTGGCAGTGGGGAACAGGGGGGAGCCACTGCTTCCCCTCCTTGATTTTTGGGACCCTACGAAAAAAAATAAGAAAATAGTGAACTTGGAAATTATGGAAACTTAATAATAAAAAATATATCATTAGGAAGGCAACATTGTTCTGTTGAAGCGGATCACAATACCACAACCACACCTCTGAACGGAGAAGTTTATACGTCGACTCTTCGGTAAAAAAAAGTTAAATTCAATGAGTGCAATTATTCGTCATATACTTATCTCTAAAAATAATAGGGGGAACCAATAAAAAAGAACCTTTTTTAGATTCCATTATAACTTACAATTTGCCATTTAAATAATCTCAGAATGTTTGTTTAAAATAAATCAAAGAAGGCAACCATCGTAGTTGGTTAATATTTCTGCCAACAATCCCAGAAGCCTGATGCTCCCATAGCAAAACCTCTTCATCAGCTCTTATATATTTGTGTATATTGTGTGTATTTATGCACAATAATTAAGTTTATCATCAATAATTTATTATGATTACAGCTAATAAAAATTTAAAAGTAATGAATGAATTTTATGAAGTAGCAATAAAATGGGGGGGGGGGGTATTTCTTGGAGAGCGGAATTACATATCTTCCTATAAAATTCTAAAGGTATTTAAGAGAAATAATTTTTTTTTTTAAATTTGGCATTTAAGGTCTGCCAGACTACTTCAAGATCTATTATCTGATATTAAACATCACTTAATTATACACCGAAATACCGAGTTTAATCGAATATGAAATAAAAATTGACTTTATAAAGAGGCATTCCGTTCAATCGATTTTATCGAACCAGTTGCTATTGCATCTATCCGCCTGAATGAATGAATGAAAATGAAATGAATGAATGAAAAAATAACTTTATTCTGGGACATATGTCCCCTAAGAATAATTACAAGGTTCATACAGTGAGATTTTTATCTGGCGAGCGTTTACAAATTTTCAGATAGTAGAATGAAATTACATTGGTATATTGACTTTACTACTGTTTATAATGTT
>NW_027105773.1:389115-390314 GCF_000696795.3 Halyomorpha halys
TTGAGAGTGTCTAGGGAACCCAAAGATAAATCTTACAAAACAATTCATGAGTCTCTTCAGTCTTAACTCTAGTCCTGCAGATAGCCCTCCGTACACCAAGGATCCGTAGTCGAAGTGGGGGAAGACAAGAGAGGATACTAGGAGCTGACGAGTGTTCTGAGGAATGGAATTACGGAATATGTAAATACAAATTCGTACGACTGTTTGTTTTCGCTCTAGGTTGTTCACACACATACATAACATTTTCCAAGACATTATATCGCTAGAATACGATCGCAGTAATCTTCCCCCTAACTAAATATTTATTATATTATGATATTAATATAAAAATTGAAAGAATAAATTTTGGTTTGGTTCAGTTATCCCTTTGCTACATGTCATCGATATGTGCGAAACACTAAGGATATCGAATCGGAGACCTAATGTGTAAAAGAAACTCTGAACATTCCATAACGTTCCAACAATTCAGCCTGTTTCACACTTCAACATGACGAATTTTGCGAAAGGACTTGAGTTTACACTGTAACGAAATTCAACTGGCGCAAGAAGTAAAGGTTAGGTTGTACTTTCAATCCAAACTCATTCGCTATTACGAAGTGAACTCAACATACCAGGTACCTCAGCTCAGGTACAGAAGTTATAGAGAATATTGAACTAGTGTACTTATTAATGCACTATATCGTCTATATTATTTATATATATAAACGTCAGAGGGGTAGACCAAAACGTAGATGGGAAACTGATTTAGTGGAATTGGGTTTGGAGGGCCATAACAGGAAAGATGTATGCAGATAACGTATTTATTTTATTATTATTGTTATCTTTCTTATTATTTTGCAGGAAATTTAATTACCATTTAAATAACATATTTAAAAAAAAAACATATTTAAATATTTCATAAGACGCCAAAAACGAATATGATTTGTTTAAATATCAGCCTACTTTACTTTTTTTTTTTTTTAATTATTTATTTAATGTAATTTATAACTGTACAAAATAATACAATAGGTAAATATGTAGTATTTTCCATATACACTTGAAAATCTTGGGAAGGAACTACCCTTTGGCGGTACTTCAAACATTAATTTAAATTAGAAGGTCCCGTGGCCATTTTCTTTTCAGACGCCTCGGAGGATTATCAGGGATTGTTAAGGATGAAAGATTAAGAATTAATGGGTTAGGATGGTTAAGGAGTTTGG
>NW_027105773.1:390734-404843 GCF_000696795.3 Halyomorpha halys
AGCTCAATTCCTTATGGCCAAATTGGTCTGATTATTGTAGAGTATACTAATTTTTTGTAGTGAATGGGAAGTTTAGAGCCTACTTTACTTGAAGCCTCATAAGGGTTTTTATATTTTTTTGTGAATGTAAAATCATATAATGGTGTCTTTTTTTTTTTTATTGTTTATTGTTAAGCTAACTTTTCCTTACCGTCATTAATACTGGTCCAGTTTAGGTAATTTTTTCTTCTTCTTTTTAGATAATTTGACGATCTATCATACTGTCACATATATCCTACATAAAATATAAATAGTTCTTGTATAATAATCTCATTGTTCTTCAATATGTGTACGATATGAAAACAATTAGGATAGACCGATTCATCGAAGACCTATATGTGTTGACACAACAAAAAAAAAAACTTCAACATGACTAAACCAATCTACACCAAACTAGTAGTGATTTAGGTCTGAAAAATACCAATCTAATTAAAAAAATAGAAATACAGGTATAAATTAAACCGTACGAAAAGTACTTCTTTATATGAAACAACTATTTCGTCCTTATAAGGGCATTAAGTTTAAGGAAGCAGACATTTAGCTTTTCAACGGAATTTGGATAAAATGCAAAGGAGCATTAAACGATTATGTGAGTGGATAGTGGTAGAAAATTTTTTTTCCAAAAAAATCACGTTAAAATTGTTTTTAATGAATGTGACATGGAGGTTTCAGATGATCCTTAAAAGGAATAATATTTGCTTTTTATTTTAAAACAAATTTGTTGGTCTATTTTACTTGAAGCCCCTCAAGTCCTGATCAACGTGGTTGAAGAAGAACATGAAAAGTCGTCTGGACACGTGATACGATTCCTGAGGAAGGTGACTCTAAGAGAAGAACAGTCCACATCTAAGAATGAGAACAGAGAAGAGACATCTACAGACGACAGCTCGTACGACAAAAGACCAGTGGAAATAGAAGTATTGGAGAAGATTATAAATGACAAAAGGTGCCAGATTGTTTGGAAAACGAGAATGTCGGGTCCTCTAAAAGTGGATTATAGCAATTACTGCAAAAGTTCTTCGACGATCTGGTCGCAACCGAGCATTCGCGAAGATGAAATATAAAAAGCGCTGAAAGACACGTCTAAACCTGGGAAGAACCACTATATGTCGGAAATGCACTGGTCCGGAACAAGATAACAAAATTATGGCGGACGGAACAAATTTGAGTGGATCGCTTGTTTATCCAGTGTACTATGATGGTGGAGACAATCCGAGACGCGGAACGTCAAAAGGTGACGCTCGCGTATCATTAAGGCAAAACAAACCACCGAGGACTCAACGAAATGTTGCACGCGTTACGCCGCAGATGGGTCATGGAACGCACCATCCAGGAAACCATCGGAAACTGCAAAGTGTGTCTAAGTACTAAGTACGATATTCGTACACCCAAGGGGACGCAAGAAGAGACCCCCATCCCAGATGCTCCTCTATTTTTATAATTTTTTGCAGGAACTACTATCTACAAAATCTTTTGCAACTTCCAACAAAATATATACACTAATAAAAGTATGAATAGGTGAATGAATATGTTAAAAAATAAAATAAAAAAGGGAGAGGGTATATATATATATGTTTAAAAAAATACACATAAAATAAGAATAAATTAATTATGGTTTTTTAAATATAATAATAAAAAAAAATCGTGTTATAAGGAAAATAATTAAAAATGAATGTTAATTAAATTATATTAAAAATGTAAATTAATGATTAAAAAAAAGTATTTTTATATGATAAGGCGATAACAGAGTCCTAACCTGTTAAAGGTAGGTTCTATTTTAAAGTAAATGTAAGTGAAGGAAGGAAAGTGTTTTGTTTAAAATATTTTTTAATTTAAGATATAAATGTTTCCAGATACCGTTCCTTTCATAATAAACTTCTCAACCACCCAAATCCACTTGTTTCTAACCTGGCTTCTCCTTCATTACCTAATAATCCTCCTAGGCGTCTCTTCTCCTCTAAAAATATTATTGGATTTCTATCAGTGGGTAGATTCTCCAGATGTTTTTATCATGTCACTATGTCACCTACAGCAAATTTACTTGTTGTATTTATGTGTATACAGTTGTAAATATCAATAAATAAATTATTAAAAAAAAAAAATTAAAAAAAGTTATGTAAGTAAGAAATCTATTTAAAAAGAAAATTTTATGAAGTTATTATGATATTATATTAATGATTAGTTTATTTTAAAGATGTGACAAGGGAAATTAGCCTGCAACTTTGAGATTTGAAAAAGCAATGACATCAACATTGAAGGTATGGCCAAAGAAATCAGTGTGTTGTTGAAGGAAATAATGTAATTGTTATATAAAAATAAAAAAAACTTTTTGTAGGTTGTATCCTTGAGAATGGCCTGAGGGCCGAAACGTTGGAGAAATTTTAAAGAATAAAAGTTGAGAGGAAAAAAAAAGGATCAAAATTATTTTTAATTTGACAACCGTGACAAAACAGAGTCTTGACTTATTGACAATGTAAAATTTTTCTACATAAACGAAACTTTAACTTTTATAGTTATTATATTATAATTAATAGAAATTACCAGTTAATGGAACGCTATAAATGGTCTGGACAATAATTATTTCACGCATAGGGTTTAAATTATTTTGGCTCTAATATTTATTATTGCTGTTGTGTTTGGCAGTTGTATTATTTTTCAAAGATAGTTAATATTACCAAAAAAAAAAATAAATAAATAAAAAATGTATCTTTATAACAAAGCTATGAATGTTTCTCCTTTTCTCGGTATAGATTCAATGTTAAAGTAAATTTAGCAATGAATTTCTTATCATAATTGAAAGCAAAATAGGTTATATTTAACCTAGCCTTGAAGAAAAGTTCGACCATTTGGTGATTCCGCCTACCTCAGTAACAATGACTAGCTGTTCTTGTCCATTTGCGTCATAGTTGAATCATATATTACTAATAACAATAATTGTAAATTATTATACAGTTTACATTCCTGTTTTTTTTTTATTAGCTGACCCGTGAGAACAAATCATAGCTTTGTATCAAGATTTTATTACATTATGGGTTCGACAAAACTTTAATTGTTTACATTCGAATACATTTGTACTATTTATTCAGTAACCTATAAGTAGATAAATTAAATTTGCAGTCTATTACTAAAGATGTCTTGTTTCAACATTTTTGGCAGCACCGGTCAAATGGTTTTTTTTTTTTTTTTTTTTTCCGAACCCTCTAAAACAGAAATAAAAAGTGAATTAGTAAGTGCATTACTGTGAAAAAGAAAAGTAATTCCTGTTGTGTCTTACCTTTTACTAACTTTGGTATTTTAAGGTTACCTGTTATGTTTAATATCATATATGAGCTATCCATTCAAAGGAGCTATTTTAAGTCCGGAGGTGAGTGCCCTCCTCGAGTTGCAGGGTCCAATGGTGCTTATTAACCTACTATAGGGATATTCATGATGTTGTGTTAAATGTTAAATGTTTTACCATGTTAAATGTTATAACTATAAGATTGTGAGCAGCCCTATTTGAAGTCATGTTAAACGTTAAATGCATACGAGTCCCTAGCGGATTTTCTCAGCAGCTTGTATAAGCCTTTATGTTTATAACCTTCCTTCCAGAGCCTCATGTTATTGTTTACTTCAGTTTTTATTTAAGTAATTAATTACAACATGCCTAGAGTGAGTGAAAAGTGGAATTTGTGTGAAAGTTTAGCTTATGAAATGAAATGAAAAAATAACTTTATTCTGGGATATATGTCCCATAAGAATAATTACATGGTTTATATAGTGAGATTTTTATCTGGCGAGCGTTTACAAATTTTCAGATAGTAGAATGAAATTACATTGTTTTTTTTACTGTTTTTTTTTCTCAAATGTATCATTAAAATATCCATTCTGGTTTAATAACAGGGATATGAACAAACACACGAAAGAACTGAGCTGTCACAACAAAAATGGCGGCGATCTCAACTGGTCTATTGTGTGACGTCATTCTCCATTTAACAGACCAAGTAACAGACTCTCAGCCATGTTAAATGTTCTTTCGTTTTACCACGGCAAAAGAAGGCAATTTTTTTTCGATTTAACATGAGTTTTTCCATTTAACACGCTTTAACATGTTAAACCAAAGATCATGAATACCCCTTATATATAAGAAAATATTTTTACTGTATTTTAGCTCAAATTATTTCTATACATTCACAGGATATTACTGTATAATTCGAGATATTTAATTTAAAAATCGATTAAACCGTTTGCTCAAAAAATTGTTAAATAGCTACAAATAGGTTATCATACATCCTTCAAAAAATCACTGTAGATAAAAGAGTAAACAACATAACAAAAAGGGAACATCGGATATTCTTTTGAGCATATTTAAAAAAAAAACATGTGCAAGTTATTTAGAAAATAAAATAGATCTGTAACAAAGGTTTGAGTTTATCTTTTAAATTGACCATATGGCTGGTATTCAGGAAATCCCAGCAGCTCTTCAGTTTAGAGATTGGTTTCGCAATGTTTCGAAACTCTTTGGGCATTCCCATCAACTTGATAGACTACAATAATATTTGTTAAAGGTGTAAACCTTGTTATCATAGTGACATCGTCCTGTGTGTGTGTAATTCAGTTTAATAAAACCCTATTTACGGTGTTGATTATGAATGAATGAATGAAAAAAATAATTTTATTCTGGAACGAATGTCCCCTAAGAAGAAATATATTGTTCAGAGATTAAGGTTAATTATCAGGCAGACATTTAAAAAGTTTCAGTGTACATTTAGACATAACATAAAAACCTTAAGTTAAATTATAATTTATAATAAAAAAATTTCATGTTCAAAATTTATATTCATAAACGAATATCATAAAAACTACTACCCCTTCGAAGAATTTTTCATTTGGAGCTATATATCTTTAAAACTACCCATAACATTAGAAAATCTAAGAGAACACCATTTAAAGTAGAGTAAATTTGTAAAACCCTAATAGTAAATAGCTCTATTAGCGTTCAATAGTTCTCGTTCTCAAATGGAAAACAAAAGTGTGGATGTGTGTGAATGGAAAACAAAACAAGTGCCTTTTAGTACAAGAGCCCAAGATGAGGAAAAAGGCGTTAATTTCCTCCCAATTTTTGATACTTGATAATGAAAACTATGTACAATTACTAGTCAAAAATGATGAGTCTGCCAAATGTAGGTAGGGGAAATAAAAAATGTTTCAAAACGTTAGAAATAATTAACTTTTTATTCGGAGCTCTATGTCTTAACAACTACCAACAAAAATAGAAAATCTAAAAGAGCATTATTTAAAGTAGAGTAAATTTGCTGAAATATGAGCCCTAATAGAGCTATTTATGTTCAATAGTTCTTCAGATATAGCTTTTCATAAAACAATATTTCATAAAAATGTTGTATGTAACGTGTAGTACAAGAGTCCAAGAGGAGAAAAAAGGCATTTATCTCACCCCAATTTTTGATTACTTTAATGAAAACTATGTATAGTTAATAGTCAAAATTGATGAGTCTGCCAAGTATAGGTAGGGGGAATAAAAAATGGCGGCTGTTTCAAAGCGATAAAAAAAACTAATTTTTCATTCGGAGCTCTATATCTTAAAAAGTAGGAACAACACATAAAAATCTGAGAGGACCTAATTTAAAGAAGAGTAAATTTTCTAAAATATGAGCCCGAATAAAGTTATTTATGTTTCATAGTTTTCGAGATATAGCTTTTTAAAAAGCAATATTTCATAAAAATGTTGTATAGAACGTAATGAAGGATCAGTAGTTAGTGAATTTATTTTGAAAAGTCTACATCTCAAAAACCATTTGACGTACAATTGTCTATTAGCACTCAAATTAAAGCTAGTTTAATGAGCTATAAAGTTGTTGATAATGTACTACAAAACTAAAATTTTCATTCATATGTGAATATCATAAAAACTACTACCCCTACGAAGATAAGTGTCATAAACTACTTTATAGTAAGTTAAATTTCCTTTATTTGGGTGTTGGCAGACATATTTGCTTCTTATGGATCTAGAGATATATTTTTCAATTATCAAACATTTTATACAAACAAATAGAAATTAACATTTTGCGAATTTATTTTGACAAATATCATAAAAACTACTACTCCTTCAAATAAAAACGTTATAAACTGTTTTATAGTAAATTTAACCACCTTTAATTTGACAGCTAGTAGCCATCTGTACGTCTTATATATGGTTCCTAAGATATAATTTTTCATAAAGCAAAATCTTTGCCGGACAGCTAGAATTAATATTTTGTGAATTAATTTTAAATACTACAAATCCTACTAAGAAAATCGTAATAAACTATTTTATAGTAATTATTAAAAAATAAATTAGCTTTGATTTGAGTTTTAATAGACATTTGCACGTCGAATAGTTTTTGACATATACATTTCTTAAAATAAATTAAATACTGACTATTCAGTGCATCTTTTATATGAGATTAACATATATCTTTTATATAGAAATTAACATCTTGCGAATCATAAAAACTACTGCTCCTACAAAGATAAATTTTATAGGAACTATTTTACTATTTTATAGAAAATTTAATTAACTACGAAGTACTAAATTAAACTATTTAAATAAATAGAAATTTTATTTTAAGTGCTAGCAGACATCTGTGCGGTGAATGATTTGGAACAATATATCTCTGGATAGTGATTTATAAATCAAACGTATTATCCGAATGATTAGAAACCAATTTATTTTAGCAAAATATCATGAAAACTATTGCTCCTACAATGATAAAGGTAATAGACTACTTTAAACTAGCTTTGATTTGGGAAACCCAACCACAACTCGAAGACTGAAGCCCAGGCTGCTGCAAGACATCCTGTCATAAATTCTGTAGTTATCAATTCAATTATTGACACTTCTATTTTATTTGTTTATTCCTCGTATTTTTTAAAAATTAACTTGTTTCTTTTGTTAAGTCTACGAATGTTGTTATTTTAGGGGTATTCATGATGTTGTGTTAAATGTTAAATGTTTTACCATGTTAAATGTTATAACTATAAGATTGTGAGCAGCCCTATTTGAAGTCATGTTAAACATTAAATGCATAAGAGCCCCTAGCGGATTTTCTCAGCAACTTGTTGTATAAGCCTTTATGTTTATAACCTTCCTTCCAGACCTTCATGTTATTGTTTACTTCAGTTTTGATTTAAGTAATTAATTACAACATGCCTAGAGTGAGTGAAAAGTGGAATTTGTGTGAAAGTTTAGGCTATGAAATGAAATGAAGAAATAACTTTATTCTGGGACATATGTCCCCTAAGAATAATTACATGGTTCATATAGTGAGATTTTTATCTGGCGAGCGTTTACAAATTTTCAGATAGTAGAATGAAATTACATTGTTTTTTTTCTCAAATGTATCATTAAAATTATCCATTCTGGTTTAATAACAGGGATGAATACCACAAACACACGAAAGAACTAAGCTGTCACAACAAAAATGGCGGCGATCTCAACTGGTCTATTGTGTGACGTCATTCTCCATTTAACATATCAAATAACAGACTCTCAGCCATGTTAAATGTTATTTCGTTTTACCACAATAAAAGAAGGCAATTTATTTCGATTTAACATGAGTTTTTCCATTTAACACGCTTTAACATGTTAAACCAAAGATCATGAATACCCCTTTTTACTATTAACTTTACTTTTCTATCTTATCAAGAATTATTATTTTTATCTATTTATTTAATCATTATTTTTTTTTTTTTATTATCACGTTGTTAGTTAAGGGTCTTTTGTACAAGTATATACTCATCTCTCATAATCAATTGAAAAAAAAAAGAAATATATCAACTATATAAGGTCCACCAGGGGCCTGTTTCATAATGAAAGCCAATAGTATTAGTCCATAAATACAAGTACACAAACTATAAAATACAAGAACAAATACATTTTGTTTTATGATGGGAGCGACTATTAGTGATATTACACGAGTTTAAAAATAAAATATTATCTCTCTCGTATTGTATATGTCAGTGAAATTGTACCAAATATAAACCACAAGATTAATAGTATTAGTTTGTACTTTATTATGAAACAGGGTCCTGGTCGATCTGGTATTTAATAAAAAATTGTAGATCAAAATATAAACTGGTGAAAATATAAAAAGTAGATAATCGTCTATTCTAATTTCGAAAATAAAGCAAGATAAGTAGATAATTATAATGATTAAAGGATGATTATCAAGTTAGAATGTATTGCGAAATACACATCTTAAGTCCAAATAACCAACAGCCACCTCACTTTATGGTATATCGATATTACAATCATTTAATGTCATAAAATTAATAACCATTATGTGTTGTAAGATTTTGCCTGGTTTTCAAAGATAAAGCAAGTGAAGATAGTTTATGGGAGATACAGCACATTATTAACAACAGATAAGCAATATTTCGTCTGAATCAGAGACCTCTTTGAATAAACATAATACACAAATAATATATAAAGTAACAAAACTGAAGTGAAACAAGTGGTGTACAATAAATCAAAAAAAAAAAAAATCATTTACATAACACTGCTGTGAAATATTCAAATTATGTGTATATATCATGTATTGTCATTTAAAATGGGTTTAAATGAAAAAAAACACCGCTTTATAAAATCAAACAATGGTTCATTATTTAAATTAACTGTTGATTACATCAGTAAATAAGAAGCAATAAAAATATCTTCAGAATCATTATACAATGCCAAAAATAAAATAGAAAAATTATCATGGGTAGATTTTCCACATGTCTGTATCATGCCATTGTTTTACTAATAGTAAATTTACTTGTAATATATATTTTAATCACGGCCTGAGTTTCGTGAGAGGACAGCAGGAAATGGGAGCGACCACATCGCAAGTGGAGGGATGAACTAACGCAGTGTTTTGGTGTCTGGGTGCGAGGGACAAATCCTGGTGGAAAAAATTCATAAAGAATATTTAGTTTTGGTTATTTAGTTTTATTAGTTCCTTTCGGTTTTACGTTTTTGTATATTTATCTCTGCTTTTTTTCTTCTGTCCTGCTACAGCCAACAACTATAAATTCCTCCCTACGGGAGTAGCTTTTGTGAATACTGATGCAAATAAAGCTAACATTATTATATATTTTTATACCGTTTTTAATATCAATAAATAAATTTTAAAAAATACTATGAGTGAATTTGGGACGAATATAATTATTAGCAACCAAAAATGTCCAAATCTTTAGCCAAAAATGTGACATTTCCCTTTTCAATTGCTCTCCTAAGCTGGTATATTGTCCAATATGGCTGCATTCAGGATAAATCTATTTTTATAAACCGGAGAAATAATTTGAATATGGATCTCCAAGGTGATTCCTTCGTTCTTGTTTGAAAACGTATTTTATTTTTTGATTATTAGACGTCATATTTTGGATTGTAAATATTTCAATTAAATTACTAATTCTAATGTATAGGAAGATGCTCAGGGTTGCGGTCAAAGGAGAAACAAAAATAGTTTACAACTATTTATTTTCCTGTATAGGAAGATGGTCAGGGTTGCGGTCAAAGGAGAAACAAAAATAGTTTACAACTATTTATTTTCCGACGTTTCGCCCCAGTTTCTAGGGCTTCATCAGGGCTGTTCAAAGCAAACGGGTGAACAGTAGGCAACAACTCTGAACAGCCCTGATGAAGCCCTACAAAGTGGGGCGAAACGTCGGAAAATAAATAGTTGTAAACTACTTTTGTTTCTCCTTTGACCGCAACCCTGACCATCTTCCTATACATCATTTTTACGGTCAACTATATAAACATATATACTAATTCTAATGTTCTATTATCGCCCCTAAGGGTTCTTGATATTAATCCAAATCTTTTAAAGTATAATGTGAAGTATGGGGTTCCCGATAGACATGGAAAATTACTACTTTTGACATTTTGGAGGCTTATTTTTTTAACCTCTTCATTTATAGATATTTACAATTTTATTGAAAATGTATACAAGTAAATTTGATGTTAGTTATATAATGACATGATACAGACATATGAAAAATCTACTCATTGTTAGCTCAATGACATTTCTAGAGAAGAAGATCTCAAAGCCATTTTCTCTTCTGACGCCTAGGAGGTACAGTAATGAAGAGATTCATCAGGCAATGAAGGAGAAGCCAGGTTAGGAACAAGTGGGTTTGGGTTTTTGGTAAGTTTATCATAAAAGGATGTCTGGTTCTGGCCAAATTGATAATAAATGGAACATTGAAGTCCTGATGGATGACTTCATTTGTGACAAAGTAAGGAGCATTAAGGAATTTGGAAGTCCGACGTTTCAGCCTATTCGGCCATCCTCAAGGATAATCTTTTTTTTTTTTTTTTTTTATTGTTATTTATAACTGTATAAAATTATATACAAGTAAAATTGCTATTAGATATAAAATAACATCATACAAATATGTGGAGAATGTACCCATTGATAGAACTCCAATTACGCCAAGAGAGAAAAAGATTTCGGGGCCATCTTCTTTTCAGATGTTTATTGGGATTATTAGGTATTGAAGTAAGGAGCATTAAGGATTGGATAGGAGAGGAATCCGATCGTGGAGTGGTGCCCCAAAGCTCATATGTTCAGGTAGGTTAGTTTAGACCGTTTGTCTAGTAAGTGCTGTAATAGTCGGAATCGATGAGCAGTTTCCTATCTTTTCAGTCTTGTGTGAGGATGGGAAAGAATTTGAATATTTTTCTTTGTTTTAATAACATTCTAGTTCGTTTTACTATAAAATACTATCCTCAACAAAGCGAATTATTAACACAATATATTGTATATTTACATTGGTATATATTTATAGCAAATCAAAGTGTTTAATGGTTAGAAACCTAAAGGATTTAGGAAGGTTAACACAAAATTTAAACCTTCCTAAAAGTTTACCAAAATACTACACTGCAGCGTTGCGAAAAATGAAGAATGATATTACATAGAATAACAGATCTCGAGGCCATCTTCTTTTCAGACGCCTGAGAATAATCAGGTAATATAGGAGAAGCCAGATTCGGAACAAGTTGTTTTGAGTGATCAGGAAGCTTATCATGGAAGGATTGGTACCTGGTTCTGGCCAAATCGGCGAATTTTTTATTTAAGGTAGTAATACTGCACGGGAGTCTTCCTCGATGTTGAACAAGCTTTTGATCGAGTCTGGCATCCAGGTCTGCTCTATAAACTTCGTCAATTCCAACCCCCAACATATTTCCTTATAATCCGCTCCTACCTCACTAATAGAACCTTTAAAGTAAATCATAACCTAGCCTACTCATCTCTCTTTTCTCAGTCCACCGGTGTTCCTCAAGGTAGTATCTTAGGTCCCATTCTTTATACGGTTTATACAGCTGACATCCCAACCCACCCTAACACAGTCCTAACAACATACGCTGATGACACATGTATACTTTCTGTAAACAACGACCCAACTAATGCATCACAAACACTACAGGCACACATAACATCTATTGAAGAATGGTGTAAAAACTGGAGAATCAAAATAAATCCTGACAAATCCCACCAGATCATCTTTAATCTCCGTCGTAAACCTCTGCCCTCCTGTCCTACAGTATCCTTTTTTAATACACCACTGATGCCTGTTAAAGAGATTCGATACTTAGGACTCCATCTTGACAAGAGACTTACTTGGAATCCACACACAAGACTGAAACGAGAAGAAACTGCTCGTAGATTCCGATTGCTACAACACTTACTTGACAAACGCTCTAAACTTCCCATTCACTACAAAAAATTAGTATACACTACAATAATCAGACCAATTTGGACATATGGAATTGAGCTCTGGGGCTCCACCAAACCATCAAATTCTTCCCGCATCCAATCGTTACAATCCAAAATCCTACGTAAAATCCTTGATGCTCCTTATTACGTCACAAATAAACTCATTCATAAAGACCTTTACATCCCATTCGTTGCAGATTTGACCCAAAACAGATATGTTTATTTTATTCCAAACTCCTTAACTATGCTAACCCATTAATTCTTAATCTTTCATTCTTAACAATCTCTGATAATCCTCCGAGACGTCTGAAAAGAAGATGGCCACAGGACCTTCTAATTTAAATTATTGTTTGAAGTACCACCAATGGGTGGTTCCTTCCCAAGATTTTCAAGTGTATATGAAACATAATACATATTTACCTATTGCACTATTTTGTACAGTTGTAAATTACATTAAATAAATAATTTAAAAAAAAAGGTAGTAATATGTGAGTCTTACGTGATCTAATATCAGTGATTTAAGGCACAAATTAACACATTAGGGGTATTCATGATCTTTAGTTTAACATGTCAATGGGTGTTAAATGGAAAGACGTATGTTAAATGGAGATCTTTTACCATGTTAAAACGATATAACATATTACATGGTTGAGAGTCTGTTACTAGGTCTGTTAAATGGAGAATGACGTCACGTATCAGACCAGCTGAGCTTGTCACCGATTTGTTAGTTTAATTGCTCGTAGTTTATGTTTTGATTGTGTTAGGTACGTTTTGGACGTTTTAAAAAACAATAAAGCAATGAATTGCAATAATAATAATGTAATGGCAGATGTCAATCAGCTTGATTCTCTCCCTCACTATTCAGAAGATCAACAAGGTATTCAGTGGCCAAACTTTTACGCAACTTTCACTTTTCACTCAATTTAGGCATGTTGTAATAAATTACATTACTCAAAGTTTAGAAGTAAACAATAGCATGAAGTTTTGGAAGAAAAGGTTATAAAACAAGTTGCTCAGAAAATCCGCTTGGAGCTCTCATGCATTTACCATTAACATGACTTTAAATATGGCTGCTTACAATCCTATACTTCTAAAATTTAACATGGTAAAACATTTTACATTTGACACAATAGGGGTATTCATGATCTATGTTAAAGCGTGTTAAATGGAAAAACTCGTGTTAAATCGAAAAAAATTGCCTTCTTTTGCCGTGGTAAAACGAAATAACATTTAACATGGCTGAGAGTCTGTTACTTGGTCAGTTAAATCGAGAATGACGTCACACAATAGACCAGTTGAGATCGCCGCCATATTAGTTGTTGTGACTTTCAATACAGTTGTCAATTAGCTCATCTTCATTCTCTTCTTCACAAGTTTGAAGATCAATAAGACACTCATAAGCTAAACTTTCACTCAAATTCCACTTTTCACTCACTCTAGGCATGTTTTAATTAATTACTTAAATCAAAACTGAAGTAAACAATAAGATGAGGGTCTGGAAGGAAGGTTATAAACATAAAGGCTTATACAACAAGTTGCTGAGAAATCCGCTAGGGGCTGTTATGCATTTAACGTTTAACATGACTTCAAATAGGGCTGCTCACAATCCTATAGTTATAACATTTAACATGGTAAAACATTTTACATTTAACACAACATCATGAATACCCCTATTGTATATGAAGCATCACTAATCCAGCCAAGCATTATCAAACACGTCCTTTTCACGGGCTTATATAAAAACTTTAAAATTAAACTATATCTTATAAAACAGTTTTTAGTGATCATCGTGTAATATTTGATTTTACATATAAATTGGAATAATAAAACTGGGTCGTAATAAATTGAGTTTATTTGACGCAGAACGCATTTTACGAAAAATAAAAATTATATGAAAAAAATTAACAGCATCATATCATCTATAATGAAAAAATAATACAACCTGAACTCCGGAATACATGTAAATTATAGTTATACAATTTGGGCAGGGAGTAGTTAAATTTAATGAACAGTTGCATTATTTTTTTTTTAAATAGGATTTGGTCCATCTTTAGGGCCCCCCCTCCCCAGTAAATGAGTATCCACTCAATAAGTGATACTCAAAGTTTAAATATAATCAATTGTATCCAAATTAAACTCTCAAAACATTCTTTATTTTCTTAAAAGATCCGACGTTTCGACCAGTCCTCAATGACAATCTTAAAACCAATTTACACTTACATAAATTTTTTTTAAAATTTGTCATCAGGCTATTCTGCCCAGGTTACTAGTTACAGTATAAATTACCCTATTTTGCCTGATGAAGCCCTGCAAAGTGGGGCGAAACGTT
>NW_027105773.1:406149-407356 GCF_000696795.3 Halyomorpha halys
ATTGCAATCCAAAATCCTTCGTAAAATCCTCAATGCTCCTTACTTTGTCACAAATGAAATCATACATAAAGACCTTAATGTTCCCTATGTAAACGATCTAGCCCGAACCAGATATCACTCATTCCATTATAAACTCCCTAAACACCCAAACCCAAGTTTTTAACCTTGCATCCTCTTCCATTTGTGTAGAGGTTTAGTACCAAATGGGTAGTTTCTCTACACGCCTATACACTCCATTTTACCTAAGATCAAATTTACTGAATGTATTACATAATATACAGTTTTAAATTTCAATAAAGGTATTAAAAAAAAAAAACTTACGGGATTGAAAATCTGAGAAAGGTGTTATTTTACGCATGCAGAATACTTTATCAAATAGTCAAATTTTTTCTGATAATAATTTAAAACAATTAATTTTCAATTTAATTTTCCGCTAATATTGAATTAATAAAATTGTTTAGTCAGAAATTTGCTAATTATGTAAAGTTTCCATAGCGACCCAATAAATGCAGTGTAAACATTGTAAAAAGACACAAAATTCAGATAAATTATTTCAATAAAAATAAATGTTACAATTTATAAATAAACCTAATAAACAAATTTAAGTACCTGGGCGTGACTATATGTGACCACGGTTCGGAAAAAGAAACTATAAAGGAAAGAATAACCAAACTAGAGAAACTGACTTTTTGCAACCAGTAACGTATACAACAAGAAAAACTTGTTAACACAAAAGCGAAGATACGGCACAACAACACAGTTAAACCGGTAATACTATACGGGACGGAAAACATGCCTCCCCAGTCTGGAAGAACTACTGAGAGTAGAACGAAGAATCTGACACAAGAAGCATACTGGCAAGACCTAACAAGGAAACCTAAAAAGACACAAAGGACCTAGAAACAGAATAAGGACCAGGAGACTGAAATTCCACGGACATGTGGTAAGAATTGCCCTAGAATTAAGTATTTCTAGGGAAATTCTTACCATTGTTTGGACGGAGAAAGCTATAGGAAAAGACTGAAGGAAATCAAGGTTCTTGTGGGAAAGAGAAATTCGAAAAAGCGGGTCACGTGGACAGAAGAAAGAAAACAAAAGGACAAAGAGATGATGATGGAAAATGAAAGGAAAGGAAAAACAAAACCAAGAGAGAAGCGAAATGTAATGATAATGATATTCGCGTCATCTCAAAGGCCGTTCCGTGAAT
>NW_027105773.1:408731-410209 GCF_000696795.3 Halyomorpha halys
GTTGGAAAATAAATAGTTGTAAACTATTTTTATTTCTCCTTTGACCGCAACCCTGACCATCTCCCTATATTTGTTCTGGTTTGTTTATATTATATAATTTTTTTTTTTTTTTGTTTCAAGATTCAATTTACATTTTACGACGTCCAGGAAAGAATGTCCAGTCGACTGAGTACCCTCCTTATATGATATTAGATGTACTATACCAACCTTTACAATACATAAAAATTAGGATATTAATAATCAGATTAACAAGAGAGGATGCTCTGGCTGTTCCATGGATTTCATTAAAGACAAACATGTACTAACTTTCTCGGTGTCTTATTTGTATTATCCGAGGGGCAATTATCAATTCTGAGGACAAACATCTGTTTTATGTTTCCATGGATACACATTTACCCTACCATCGGCAAAGAAGAAACAATATTCTAAAAATTCCTTAAATCTTTTTATTTTCTCAAAGAAGGTTCATATTTTCTAGAAGATGATTTGATTTATTGGATAACTGGCATTTCATTAAACTTCTTTCATATTTAAGATTATTTCATTAAAACTAAATCTTCTTCACAACTGCTTGTAAAGATCATTTAAATATGAAATGGGGTATCTCTTAGAAATCCCATTAGCTTTAAATATGAACATACAGATATTTTTAATTGTATGCTTGATACAAACTTTTGACACAGATTTGTACAAATGCTTGGTAAACAAAGGCATTCACACGCTTGTTTTGTCCTCTTGGAATTTGTCGGCTATTACATTCGATTTGCTCTATTATTATTATAAAAAATAAACAAAATAAAAATCGGCGAAATAAAAGAAAAACAAATATAAGCAAATTATATGGTATATGATAAAAAATCATTGTAATGGAACAACATAACCTATTAATCCAACTTTCAATATAGATTTCTTATCAAATACTTGTAAATGTAATTACCCAAACATGTCTTTGTAAACATATATTCTTTTATATGTTAAATAAAAAATAAACTGTTAAAGTTAATTGACAAGATTTAAAACAAAGTATTTACACCGAATTGATAGGATTTAAACAATCTTTAAATGGAATTAATTATTAAATCTGAAAGTTGAAGAAATTCTTGATAATTAAAATACAAGAGTATATATATATTTATTTATATTTGCAGTAAAAAAAAAAAAAATCCCAACTAACTGAAACGTCTTGATGCACAACCCTTTTATTTGTGCCTTAAAAACGGGTCGCGCCCTAATTTAATCCAACTTAGATCAACCAATCCAAATATCTACTTTACACGTTTGCACATGCGTAACTTTGCCTAAGTTTAGAAGCACCTTTATTGAAATAATGCATTCTGCCACACTAAAGGGAAATAAGAATTGGGGATGTAAGAACACAATCATACCATATATACATATTAAATGAAAATAAAGAGTAAATAAACAATAATAAAAATAATAAAATAATTAAGTATTAACTAAAATGAATAAAATAAAAT
>NW_027105773.1:412139-418087 GCF_000696795.3 Halyomorpha halys
TGATGAAGACCTGAAACTCAGGTCGAAACGTCGGCATAAAATAAATAAATATGGTTTTGTTTATTTATGTTGTTCTTTGCTGACCGCACCCCCCCGACAAACTTCTCCAATCATTAATCTACGGTCAACTATCTACAACTCTTTATAAAGAAATGATTTAAATAAATAATTTTTAGTCCTTTTCTGCCAATATTCAATTTAAAAGAAATTAAAGAAATAAGAAAAAATAAAACTTTGCATTTAAAAATCTTTTCGGCACTTTTGTGATTTTTTTTTTGTTTAATAAGGTTATTTATTTATTATTTAACAAGGTTTGTATTTTAAATTATTTACTGAAAACGGGAAAAGATAGTTTAGTCGAGTAAATTTTAAAAAGCGCCTGAAATTCGGAAAACGGCCTGAATGTTCGAATGAATAGAATTTTACTAAATTTGATCCTACGGATTACGATGTGAATAATATTATTTAAATAAAATACTTTATAGTGATAAATTTATTAATAATACAATAATATTTTAATTGGAAGAAGATGGTTGTTCGTATGAAGTAGATTGAAGAAGATAATCCGGGTGGCGCTCAATATAGGTATCAAAATCGTAAAAGAAATCTATTTATTGTTAACTAACGCTTCGCCCCACATTGCAGGTCTTCGTCAGGGCTGTCTGATGGCAGTACAAAGAAAAACTTGTTAGTAGTTGTTATGTGCCTCTGCAAAGTGGGCCGAAACGTTGCTTAAAAATAAATAGTTTTCTTCTACTATTTTGATACCTATATTGAGCGCCACCCGGACTATATTCCTTCAAAATAATATTTTAAATTCATGGTCAACATAACAGACAATGGATATCAAAAAAGGTAATACGAGGAGAAGATGGTTGGGGGTGCGGTCAAAGTGAAACACAAATAAGTTGGTTTAACCTATTTAATTGTGCCAACGTTTCGGCTAGAGTTTCTAGCTTTCTTCAGGGCTAAGAACATAACAAGATAACAACCACAGTAAGTATAGAAAATAAAAAAGTAAGTTATTATTTAATTATTATAGTTATTAATTATTTTCTATACTTACTGTGGTTGTTATCTTATTCTGTTCTTAGCCCTGAAGAAGGCTAGAAACTCTAGCCGAAACGTTGGCACAATTAAATAGGTTACACCAACTTATTTGTGTTTCACTTTGACCACATCCCCACCCGTCTTCTCGTACGTCATCCACGGTCAACCATCTCTCATAATTAAAAAAGGTAATAATTTGAATTTACGGCATGTTTAGATCGCTTAAATTCTTGCTAATTTGTCTACCTTATTCTATGCCATGTGGTACCAAAATAACATAAATATTTTTATTAAAAATTATTGAATCAAATATTTTTTTTCCATTAATCTTTAAAAATACACATAATCGAAATCGCCAAGACAAAAGCTATTTACATCACAAATGCACATAAACGCACTACGTATATAGCTAAATTTATAAATAATTATATTATTTCAATTTCTTGAGACAAGGTAATTATTTATTTAATAAATCAAAACTTGTATCCTTTTTTGTCCTAACACTTTTTATTTTTCACCAGTCCAACGTTTCGGCCATTTTAGCCATCCTCAAGGACATCTTCAATTATAATTTCTTCCTCACATTAAATTTAGAGCTACTTTTGCAGGCTATTTTCCCAGGTCATTCATTAATTATAAATTAAAAGCTTATTTATTTTAATTTAAAATCATAAATATTTTATTCTTCTTATATAAGATTATCCACACAAACTCACTACCATATAACAAACTACCATATTCATGATTTATAATTTTAAATAAAAATAAATAGGCTTTTAATTTATAATTAATGAATGACCTGGGAAAATAGCCTGCAAAAGTAACATTAAATTTAATGTGAGGAAGAAATTATAATTGAAGATGTCCTTGAGGATGGCTAAAATGGCCGAAACGTTGGACTGGTGAAAAATAAAAAGTGTTGAGACAAAAAAGGATACGGAAGTTTTGATTTATTTAATAAATTTATAAAGTTTATGTGATATTTAATTTATAATATTTTAAAAAAAAGATGGAATGATTGTCCTTGGATAAGAGATTAGTTTTCATATTTCTTGTCTCCTTTGTCATTCACTTTTTGTTTAGGTTAGCTGAAATATTTTACACTTAAGATTTTGTATCTCCTGTACTTTTTTTAGCTTTATATTTTACATATTTTTACTAAGAAATTTTTACTCTTGCCATTGTTACTTGTTTTTATTCTTATCATTGTATCTTATCTTTGTATTTTACGCTGATGACACATGTATACTATGGTATAAAAACTGGAGAATCAAAACAAATCCTGACAAATCCCACCAGATCACCTTTACTCTCCGTCGTAAACCTCTGCCCTCCTGTCCTACAGTATCCTTTCTAAATACACCACTAATGCCTGTTGAACAGATTCGATACTTAGGACTCCATCTTGACAAGAGACTTACTTGGAATCCACACACAAGACTGAAACGACAAGAAACTGCACGTAGATTCCGATTGCTACAACACTTACTTGACAAACGCTCTAAACTTCCCATTCACTACAAAAAGTTAGTATAGACTACAATAATCAGACCTATTTGGACATATGGAATTGAGCTCTGGGGCTCCACCAAACCATCAAATTCTTCCCGCATCCAATCTTTACAATCCAAAATCCTACGTAAAATCCTTGATGCTCCTTATTACGTCACAAATAAACTCATTCACAAAGACCTTAACATACCATTCGTTGCAGATTTGGCCCAAAACAGATATGCGTCTTTTCATTCCAAACTCCTTAACCATCCTAACCCATTAATTCTTAATCTTTCATCGTTAACAATCCCTGATAATCCTCCGAGGAGTCTGAAAAGAAGATGGCCACGGGACCTTCTAATTTAAATTAATGTTTGATGGTACCACCAATGGGTGGTTCCTTCCCAAGATTTTCAAGTGTATATGAAACATAATACATATTTACCTATTGTATTATTTTGTACAGTTGTAAATTACATTAAATAAATAATTTTAAAAAAAAATCTTTGTATTTTTATTCTTATCATTGTATCATTTTGTATCTTTTTAGCCCTGATGAAGCCCTGCAAAGTGGGGCGAAACGTCGGAAAATAAATAGTTGTAAACTATTTTTGTTTCACTTTTGACCGCAACCCTGACCATCTTCTTATATATCAATTTTTACGGTCAACTATATATACATATATAAAGATTTTGTAGTTGTACAGATACTGTAGTTCATTAGATTTCATCTCCATTCTATTCCCTTGAATAGTCATCTAGATATTCATGAAGGAAAATGTTCGTTCTGCATTGCAAGTATTACGAACAAATACGAAATTTTTACCATCTTATTGTGAACAATAAAATTAAAATGGCAGATTTCATTAAGGGAAGAAACTAAGTTGGTTAGCTCTCACTAATTATTATTTGAGTTTCCAAACAATAACAATACGATTTACTAGCTAGAGAACTAGTAAACAACCAACTGGGCGTGATTGTTGCGTCAGCCGAAACTGAAGATTGCATCATCATTAGTCACCGTTACGAAGAATAGTAACAGTCGAGATTTATTTTGGCCCAGTGTAAGTGATTAGATATCGAGTGCAAATAATCGATTGTGTTCTAAAGTCAATACTTTACTGTAATGTTTTACCTATTAAACCGAGAGCTGATGACTGCAAGGTCGTATGATCTGAATAAAATTTAAATTTATATTTAAGTTCTGTCGCACTTGCATAACAACAAATTTTCTTTACTTAAAATGTATGTTTACTAAAAAAAAATGAAAAAATACAAAGTTTCAGAAACAAATGTTCGCTAATTTTTCACTCATTAACACCTGGGCGTATCCAGCCGGGGGAAGGAGGGGGTAGCTGCCCCCCAGAAGTGAAACAAAATTATTAATTTAATAAAAATCTTTTTTTTTCAAGCAAATATTAAATTTAATTAAAATAAATAATTCAAATTTTATCCATTATAGTCTTAAAACCTTTTATTTCTCTTATAAGTCCGACGTTTCGGCCAATCCGGCCATCTTCAGGGACAATCTACTTAATACAACTTTGAAACTGTATAATTTAAAAAAACTCTAACTCTATGCAGGCTATTCTGCCTGTATACTTTTATTTTAGATTGTTGTGATAAAAGTTTTAAGGAATAGTGTCTGATGATAAATGATTTTGATTTTTTTTTAAGTGAAAATTTGACTAATTAGAAATTGATGTTTTTGACCTGGGCAGAATAGCCTGCACGGAGTTAGAGTTTTTTTTAAATTATATAGTTTCAAAGTTGTATTAAGTAGATTGTCCTTGAAGATGGCCGGATTGGCCGAAACGTCGGACTTATAAGAGAAATAAAAGGTTTTGAGACTACAATGGATAAAAATTGAATTATTTATTTTTAAAAAATTACCAGTCTCAAGAAAAAATTAAGATTATAAATAAATTAAATTTAATAAATAATTTAGCACTACGGCAATTATATATAATTTTGGAATCATTCCCTTTTCCTTTATTTTGAGTGTTGGCAGACATGTGTGCGTCTTATGAATCTAGATATATATTTTTTCAAAAATCCAACATTGTATACGAATAACTATAAATTAACATTTTGTGAGTTTATTTTGCCGAATATCATAAAAGCTACTACTCCTACAAAGATAAACATGATAAACTATTTTGTAGTAAATTTAACTAGCTTTAATTTGAGCGCTGGCAGACATCTGTACATCCAATGGTTTCTGAAATGAAGTTTTTTATAAATCAAATTTATTGTCTGAACAACTATAAATCAATTTATTTTAGCAAATATCTTGAAAACTATTATTCTTACGAAGATAAAGGTTATAAACTACTTTATAGTACATTAAATTAGCTTTAATTTGATTGCTAAGAGACATCTGTATGTCACATATTTCCTGAGATATAGATTTCTCAAAATAAATTAACCAACTACTAATCATTCAGGAGATTTTTAAGAAATTTTGCTTTTTAAAAAGCTATATCTCGAGAACTATTGAACTTGAATAGCTTTATTAGGACTAAAATTTTAGCAAATTTACTCTCCTTTAAATTTTCTAGTGTTGTTGGTATTTTTTAAGATATAGAGCTCCAAATGAAAATTTGATGTTTTGAGACAGTGGCCATTTTTTTATTCCCCCCTACCTATACTTGGCAGACTCGTCAGTTTTGACTAGTAATTATACCTAGTTTTCATTAAAGTAATCAAATATTGAGGTGAGATAACTGCCTTTATTCTTCACGACTCTTGTACTAGTTGTTTGTAATGTAGAAGCGGAGAGAAATTCCCTGCTGAAGCTGTTGTTCCCACTAGCCTAAGAAATTCTATTATAAACAACTTTTGAAATATTTATCCCGCTCTAATTAGTTATAAACCCTCCCATAATTACGTAATTAACTAACTGATTTAGTTGTTTTCTATTTTGCGACGTGTTGCAAGACACGGTAGAAAGGTCGGGTGGTATTACTATTTTTAGTTCCGTATCGTCAACAGTTAGAAGTGTTTTTGGAGCCCATTCGACGAGCTTGAGGTTAAGTTGAAGTTTTGAAATTCCTATTAATTTTGTTTTCCTTATAAATGTATTCTTGTAATAAAGAAAAGAAACGGGTAGCATCAAACAGTATTGTCATTTTTCTCGGTTTGAATTATATAAAAATTATTGGAAGATTATTGATTGACATCGCCCTACTGTTATTAATGTTTTTTTCTTTTTTTAAATTATTTATTTAATGTAATTTACAACTGTATAAAATAATACAATAGGTAAATATGTAGTATGTTTCATATACACTTGAAAATCTTGGGAAGGAACCACACATTGGTGGTACTTCAAACATTAATTTAAATTAGAAGGTCCCGTGGCCATCTTCTTTTCAGACGCCTCGGAGGATTATCAGGGATTG
>NW_027105773.1:418352-418662 GCF_000696795.3 Halyomorpha halys
TGTCAGGATTTATTTTGATTCTCCAGTTTTTACACCATTCTTCAATAGATGTTATGTGTGCCTGTAGTGATTGTGATGCATTAGTTGGGTCGTTGCTTACAGTGTCATCAGCGTATGTTGTTAGGACTTTTCTCAATTTAAATTAAATTTCCCTCCTCATAAATCTAATTTTAACACCCTGTGCAATCTACACAAGCGCCTCACAGATAAATCGCAACAACGTATTTTCCTTCTGAAATGCAGATCTTATTCAGTTTTTCCAAAATCCATTGATAATTCGTTTAACCAGTTTTCGATACCCTCTTTCCTA
>NW_027105773.1:419272-429607 GCF_000696795.3 Halyomorpha halys
ACTCAGGTCGAAACGTCGGCATAAAATAAATAAATATGGTTTTGTTTATTTATGTTGTTCTTTGCTGACCGCACCCCCGACAAACTTCTCCAATCATTAATCTACGGTCAACTATCTACACCTCATTGTTAATATTTTAAGTTTAGGCCCTAATTTCTCTACCTTCAAATGTTTCTCACCTTATACCTTCTCTAATTACCTATTTAGAATTTATTTATTGAGACGATCTTTTTAGTATTTCTGAAGAAGACAGGGAGCTTTCTCGTGTGTGCTCAATAAAAATATTATAATCATTTACTATTTGAGTTTTATTGACCGCACCCGGACCATATTCCATTCATCTTATAATTATTATAATAGAACAGCCAGAAATAAATATCAAAACTGTTGGCTAACCTACTATGAAAGCGCTACGAACCAAAATCATATTTATAAGGAATGTCAGAATAAAAAAGCTAACAACAACAAAAACTAATTGTACCTGACTTTTTTTTACCCAAAATATAATTTTTTTATTATTATTAACACTAACTTCAATGATCCACTTTTACTGTCAACGTTTTATTTTAAAAACTGCCAACGTTTCGGCCCTTAAGCCATTGTTAAGAAGACAATCTTACTCATTAAATTGCCTTTTTTGCAGGCTAATTGCGCATGTCTTGTATAAACCACATAATTTAACTATCCTTCAACAATTGTTTTGTAGAGAAATTTTATGGTTTATATAAGACATGGGCAATTAGCCTGCAAAAAACACATCTTAATGAATTATAACTTTTGATCGAGTCTGGCACCTGAAACTGCTTTACAAACTCCGTAAATTCCTACCTCCTACATACTTTCTCATTATTCATGCCTTCCTCACTGATAGATTAATCAAAGTAAACCACAATGGTTCTTCTCTCTGTCCGCTGGTGTTCCTCAAGGTAGTATCCTCGGTCCCATCCTCTATACAATCTATACAGCTGACATTCCATCAATCCTAACACTATCCTCACCACCTATACCGATGACACATGTGTTCTCACAGTTAATAATAACCCTATAATTGTATCCCAAACTCTCCAATCCGATATCACAGCTCTCGAAGTATAGTGTCGTATCCTTATTAAAATAAATTCCATCCAACAGATCCCATCAAATCACTTTTACCCTTCGTCGTAAACCTACCGACTGTCCTACAGTATCTTTTCGAACAAATTCGTTACTTTGGGCTGTAACAAAACTGAAAAGACACGAACTGCACGAGATACTGCACGTCGATTTTGACTATTACAACACTGACCAGACAGACGGTCTAAACTTCCGATTCATCTCAAAACACTGATCTACATGACTGTAATAAGGCCAATCTTGACATACGGAGTTGGGCTTTGGGGCTCAACTAAACCTTCGAATTCCTTTCGTATCCAATCCTTACAATCCAAAATCCTTCGTAATATCCTCAAGGCTCCTTACTTTGTCCCAAATAAAATCATCCATAAAGACCTTTATGTTCCTTATGTAACCGATCTAGCCCGAACCAGATATCATTCCTTCTATTAAAACTCCCTTATCACCCAAATCCACTAGTTTCTAACCTTGCTTCCTCTGCCATTTCTTACAATCCTCCGAGGCAACTAAAAAGTTATTTTTTTTTAATAAACTAAAATTCTATACCGAAAACTTATTCGGTTTCATATTTCAAAATTTAAAGTTTCCCTTGTCATATAAGTGTTACACACGAAATTCTCTGATAGTAATTATAACATTTAACGAAAGTGCATACATTGATTTTTGAAATAAAACTCCTTAATTGTTTTTTCTTGCTATTGCTCAGGAATTTCAAAGATGTTTCAGCATTATATTTTCCTTATTTTTTTGGGGTGGGGAGGAGAGGGGGGGAGCGGAATGAGGGAAGTACAAAATCTAAAATTACCAAACAATTTGACCTTATTTTCCAACTTTATTAAACAATTTTAATTTTAATTGCACTGAGAACTATAACATTAACACTAAGAACTAAACCATTGATATGAATCAAACCATTATTACCAAAGATATGGTGCATTGGATTTTATTTCTATCATTACTTTTTTCAAATAAGTCCAAAACCTATTTTCATCTTCTAGAAAAGTGATTCGCAAAGTGTGCTCCGCGGTGCTATCATAAGGGCGCCGCGAAATACCCAATTAAACAATTCAACAATTTTGTTGGAATTTCTAATTCTCGAATGTTTGCGCCAACAATCGTGAATGCTGATAAAATTCCAAGAATTTAGCAATTTTCGAGTCTTTCATTGTTTTCTTTCCAATCCGCATCTTTTGCAACGGCTAGTGCGCACACGTGCACGGTAGCCACGGGGTAAAGCGCGTAACTACTAACTCTGGGACCTCAGTAAGAATCCGGCTGGGCAGAAAATTGCTTTCTGTTACACTGTAGCCGTGAATCAACTCCTGTGGGTAAAAATCTGGCGGTCAAGTGTGACTCTGACCAAATCACCTCCTTGCACAACCGTTGGTCTAGTAACATTAATTCTTTACAAAGTACTGACACTCCATGGGTTGTAGCGGTACAGATTTAAAATTAAATTAAATAATTTAATAATAATTAAATACCAAAATATTAAGTATCTGTTTTTAATTTTTCGCTGTTAAATGGGTAATTGTTTTTAAAAGGGAAAATTTTCTAATTTTGTAAGAAAGTAAAAAATTTAGAAAAAAATCTGGTTTATTAAGGGCGCCGCGGAAAAAAATCGATTATTTTGCGAGCCAAAACCTGGGAACCTCTGTTCAAGAATTAAGCTTAACTTAAAATATAACGAAAATATGAGGAGTTACTTTTTTTACCGCCTATTCGAAAAATCAGATAAAGATAAAATACAAATACTAATTATATATATATATTAGATATATAATATTTCGGATCGTTTAAAGTAGTACAATCAGAGATCATTCGATTATTCCATAAATGTTTATTCAAACACTCAAAGAAATCGGGTTGAAGTAGCCGGTTATTAAAAAAATCATTTGGGCACTCCCACTGATAAGAGAAGATAAGAAACTGTTTATGGAAATAGCCTACATGTCATAAGGCTGTAGGAATGTTTTTATGTTTACAAAATAAGATATGATGATATTTTGAAAAATGAAATTGCTTGATTAATTAATCGCATATTTACCTAAAAAATAAATGTTGTTCCACTTAATGTATTTCCATCCTTATTTGCTTGTTAACACCAATAATCTTTGTGTTAACAATGTTTTTAATTAATAATAACAAAAGATATAGTAAAGATGGTAGTTTTATTAATAACAAGAAGATATACCCAATGATAATCATGAATATTAAATCAGAATTAATACAAAACATAAAATGACTACAGGGCCGTACCGTAGGTCTGCGGGCGGTACCGGTTCGAATCCGGCCTTGGGGCGTTGACTTTTTCATGAAAATGTAAAACATGACCCCCAACCATGGTTAGAATAGGTTGGTCACCTGTAGGTAACTAGGCGAACATCACCTTCGACGTGGATTGCCTTAAATAAAAAAAACTACTAAAAAATATGAGGAGAAGATGGTTGGGGGTGCGGTCAATGAAAAACACAAATAAGTATGATTAACTTATTTTAATGTGCCGACGTTTCGGCTAGAGTTTCTAGCCTTCTTCAGGGCTAAAAACAAAACAAGATAACAACCACAGTAAGTATAGAAAAATAAAAAATATAAAAAGAAAGTATAAACAGAATAATTTTACACATACAATGAATAATTTTACAAAATAGAATTAATAAAATGAAGTGATGAGAGAAGCGGGAAATAAAATGTATACATAGGTAATTGAAAAAGCGGGTACAATAAGGAATGACATAAAAATAAAGTTATATAATGCAAAGAAGTATGAACATATTCGTTATTATTAATTTAAAATTAAACATAATTACTAAAAAATATGCGTAATACATACAAATATAGCTGCCAGATATTTGTGCTGGCCAAATATTATATATATGTATTTGTATTTGTCGTTATGACCGGTTTGCATGAGTTCATGTTCAGGGGCACTATGTACCTCCAACTCATTGAAAAAAAGAAGATTCAACAATTTGTCGCTACTGTGGAAACGATCTCACTGTTTGGCACATCACTGAGTGTATTGCTCTAGAGCTTCACCTATTCTCTTTACTAACTATGTCAATTGTAATTGTAATTTCTGTAGTTGTAACTTTGTGAATTTTCCAATTGTAATCTACTAACTTTATGAATGAATAGTTTTATTACCTTGTTCGAAACTGGTAGTTTTATTTACCATTTATATACAGGGCTGTATAATATATATTACATGTAATTATAATACAGGGCTGGTTACACACGTTCATAGCCACTAATTATCCGGAACTCATATTAAAGTCGAAACACTGAAAAGGTCTGGTTTCGAACTGTAATGACGACTAAAACAATATAAAAATGTCCAAACTATTAAACTATAAACACAGACAGGGCTGCTTAGACGCCCTCATGACAACTAATTAGCCGGAACTGCCATAAAAAACTAAGATGGTCGGTCGGTTGCTAGATGACGCCTCTTAGCAACGGTAATTAACTCTTAGCAACTGTCCCTATTATTCATTATAACACCCAAATATAATCACATATTTTTTCTTCTCAAACAACCAAATCCAATTAAAATAATAACAATAAAACTAAATATGACTAAATTAAACACTAATAAAACTCAAATACTACTTACAATTATTTACAAGGTAATTAATTATATATTATGGCGTTAACAGTCGCTACTGTGGAAACGATCTCACCGTTAGGCACATCACTGAATGTATTGTTCAGGAATCACACCGATTCTCTTCAGATTTACAGGAGATGTTGAGAAAGGTACCACAACAAAACTTTTCCACTTTTTAAAAAATAGTAATATCTATCTATGATCACATATAGCATGACTTATTTTCAGCTTGTATAAGTGAATGCATAATTTAATATACTAATTTACTAACAATGTCAATTGTAATTGTAACTTTCTAAAGTGTAAATTTGTAATTGTAATTTCTGTAGTTGTAACTTTGTGAATTTGTCATTTGTAATCTACTAACTTTATGGTTGAATAGTTTTATTATCTTGTTCGAAACTGGTAGTTTTATTAATAACAAGAAAATATATCGAAATAGACTTAAACTTCTTTATAAAATCATATTACATGTTCAACGTTTCGGCCGATTTATTCATCATCAAAAGGACAATATTAATTTTAGTATCACAGGCTCACCTTTATTAAAAAAAAAAAAAAAAATTTTGCAGGCTATTATGTCCATGTCAATTTAACACTGTCAATATAAACCTGTTTTTCTCAATATATTATTTAATAATATATTCTTTTTTTACAATTTTTGTATTTTACAACATTATTATTTAACTGGAAGATTATTGATTGACCGTGTGTAAAGATGAAAGGAATATGGTCCGGGTGCGGTCAAAAAAACTCAAATAGTAGAATATACTATTTTATTGAGCCAACGTTTCGCCCCACGTTGCAGGGCTTCGTCAGGGCTATTTTGATGGCAGTCAAAACAAAAATTTTTTTTTAGCCTAAGAGGCGTCACCTTGCAACCGACCGACCATCTTAGTTTTTTATAGCAGTGCCGGCTAATTAGTGGTCATGCTCGTGTCTAAGCAGCCCTGTCTGCCCTTATAGTTTAATAGTTTCGAAATTTTTTGAGCGTTTTAGTCGTCATTACAGTTCGAAACCAGAGCTTTTCTGTGTTTCGACTTTAATATGAGTTCCGGATAATTAGTGGCTATGAACGTGTGTAACCAACCCTGTCTGCGTTCATTTTGTCGGCTCGCTTAATACATTAATACGACTTTTGGATGTTTGGACTATCGATGAGCCACTACACCAACTTTGGACCATTATAGCGGTGTATTTAGCTACAAGAGCTGCGATCTAAACATCTCGGCAGCACTCTTCCTCGGACCTATCGGAGTGGAGCAGCTTGCGTCGACTAGTATTTGTTTTATATATATTTATTTGTTTATTTGTAAATTAGTTTATTTTCATCATTATAATTTATATAAATATTTTATTTTCATCTGAGAGGCCTTTATTTTATTTTTTATTTTTACTTGTATTCATCATTAGTCATCTTTTGTTTATTTTAGTTTTAGTTTTTAAAATGTTTAAATTGACCAAATAAATGTTTTAATTCGAACCTGTTTGTCGTTTGTTCATTTTACAGCTTTCCAATAGAAAGACATTGTCCATTTGAGGTGGCTTTAACAGCGATAAATTGTTGAATCTTCTTTTATGAGTTGGAGGTAAGTGTCCCTGAATCATGAACTCATGCAAACCCGTCAAAACGACTTATATATTGTTATTTATTGCACATATTCTTTGGTAGTTATATTATATTTTCTATAAATTCTGATATAATATTCATGACTCTATTGGACACTATGTTTCATTTTTTTTATATTAGGTTTTATTAATTACAATTTGTGAGCTAATGAGAATCACGTAAATGTACGTCCTCATTGAGAAGGATTTTCAAAGGTTGGTGATTGGCAATAACCTCCTGCGATTGTAGGATTTTATGCTGACTTGGAAGACGATGATAAGAGCGGAACATTGTGAATTTAGCGAGACTTAAATTCAAAAATTATGATTGGGGTTTTATTTATATATTCGATTAAACTTACTTTGATGAAAACAATGTATAATTACGAGTCAAAACAGATAAATCTTAAACCTTAAAAAAACATTAATTTTTCATTCGGAGCTCTATATCTTAAAAACTACCAACAGCACTAGAAAACCTAAGAGAACATTATCTAAAGAAGAGTAAATTTGCTTAAATATTGCCCTAAAAGAGCTATTTACGTCCAATAGTTCTCGAGATATAGCTTTTTAAAAAGCAAAATTTCTTAAAAATCTACTGAAAGATTAGTAGTTAGCTAATTTATTTTGAGAAATCTATAACTCAGGAAATATGTGACGTACAGATATCTATTAGCACTCAAATTAAAGCTAGTTTAATGGAATATACTGAAGTTTGTGACCTTAACCTTCTTAGGAATTGTAGTTTTCATGATATTTACTAAAATAAATTGATTTATAGTTGTTCCGACAATAAATTTGATCTATGAAAAATTTCATTTCAGAAACTATTGGACGTACTGATGTCTGCCAGCGCTCAAATTAAAGCTAGTTAAATTTACTACAAAATTAATCAAGTTTATCTTTGTAGGAGTAGTAGTTTTTATAATATTTGACAAAATAAACTCACAAAATGTTAATTTTAAGTTGTTCGTATAAAATGCTTGATTTTTGAAAACATGTATCTCTAGATCCATAAAACGCACATATGTCAGCCAACACTCAAAATAAAGGAAATTTAGCTTACCATTAAGTAGTTTATGACACTTATCATAGGGGTAGTAGTTTTTATGATATTCACATATGAATATAATTTGGCAAATGAAAATTTGTCCGAACAACTATAAATCAATTTATTTCAGCAAATTTCATGAAAACTATTACTCCTACGAAGATAAACATCATAAACTACTTTATAGCTCATTAAACTAGCTTTAATTTGAGTGCTAATAGACATCTGTAGTACGTCAAATAGTTTTCGAGATATAAATTTTTCAAAATAAATTCACTAACTCTTGATCTTTCAGTACGTCCCATACAAAATTTTTATGAAATGTTGCTTTTTAAAAAGCTATATCTCGAAAACTATTGAACGTAAATAACTTTATTAGTGCTCAAATTTTAGTGAATTTACTCTTCTTTAAATGACGTTCTCTTAGGTTTTCTTGTGTTGTTCCTACTTTTTAAAATATATTGCTCCGAATGAAAAATTAGTTTATTTTTATCGCTTTGAAATAACCGCCATTTTTTATTCCCCCTACCTATTCTTGGCAGACTCATGAATTTTGACTATTAATTATACATAGTTTTCATTAAAGTAATCAAACATTGGGGTGAGATAACTGCCTTTTTTCTCCTCTTGGGCTCTTATATTATAAGTCTACTCTTTCTGTTTTAAGCAAATATTTCAAAACTGTTTAGGACCGTCGCTCCCTTGGGGGTCTTACTTGGGTAGGTCCGGCCGGGAAGGATTGTATTTCTTTTGTGTTATGATTCCCTCTTGTGTGATTGTGACATGCTATACAACCTACTCACAATAATTGTGTATTTCGTACTTCAGATAAATAAGGCAACCATGCACAGCTGAAGAGGAGGGTTCCATGCCATTTTCCAATTTCAGGTGCTTTTTAAAAATTAAAAAAAAAATGATAAAAGGGTGGTTATATTTCTGCCATTAGCTACGATATTAATGAGGGAGAAAATAAGCGAATAATCCGAGTGAAATGTCAATACAGGACTTGGATCAGCAACGAATGAATTTTCAACTCCTTCAAAGTTAAGAGATAAGTTAGAACGTGCATTCTCTTAGCATTGAAAAACATAAGGAAATTTGAGTTGTCTCAACTTTACGGTAAAATGTAATAAAAATCCAATTACTAATAAAATTGCTATTTGTTTTGCTTTATATATAGTTTTAGGTTAGTATAGATACTCAGAATCTGAGCCAACCAACATCGTTCACCTATAAGAAAACTGTTCCACGTTTTAGTCTACAACTTCTAATATACCCATTATATGTGACAGGACAACATGTAACATTTATTCCTTACTAAATTCCCCTGCCTTTGAGGAGTACAGCAGAGTTTGACAAAAATTAATTATAGTTGAAACTAATAGCTGCAGTTGCCATGGATACAATATTTATTTATCAATTGTTCATTCATGAATAAGGGTCGTATCCATGGGATTTTTTTTTATTTATTTACTTAATGTAATTTACATCTGTACAAAATAGTAAATACAATAAGTTGTTGTTGTTGTTGTCTGGGGCTTAAGGGCGTAAAACCCTGAGGTCATCAACAATAAGTAAATGTGTGGAATGTTTCATTTGCACTTGAAAATCTTGAGAAGGAACTACCCATTGGTGGTACTTCAAGGTTTAATTTATATTAGAAGGTCTCGTGGCCATCTTCTTTTCAGACGCCTCGGAGGATTATCAGGGATTGTTAAGGATGAAAGTTTAAAAAGTAATGGGTTAGGATGGGTAAGGAGTTTGGAATGAAAAGACGCATATCTGTTTTGGGCCAAATCTACAACGAATGGGATATTAAGGTCTTTGTGGATGATTTTTTTTGTAACGTAATAAGAAGCATCAAGGATTTTGAATTGTAAGGATTGGATGCGGAAGGAATTTGATGGTTTGGTAGAGCCTCTGAGCTCAATTCCATATTTCCAAATTGGTCTGATTATCGTAGTGTATAATAATTTTTTGTAGTGAATGGGAAATTTGGAGCGTTTGTCAAGTATTTGTTGTAGCAATTGAAATCTACGAGCGGTTTCTTGTCGTCGAGCGGTCAATCTTGTATGGGGATTCCAAGTAAGTCTCTTGTCAAGATGGAGTCATAAGTATCGAATCTGTTCAACAGGCGTTAGTGGAGTATTTAGAAAGGATACTGTAGGACAGGAGGGTAGAGGTTTACTACGGAAAGTAAAGGTGATCTGGTGGGATTTGTCAGGATTTATTTTGATTCTTCAGTTTTGACACCATTCAATGGATGTTATGTATGTCTGTAGTGTTTGTAATGCATTAGTAGGGTCTGTTGTTTACAGACAGTATGAATGTTTTATCAACGTATGTTGTTAGGACTGTGTTAGGGTGGGTTGGGATGACAGCTGTATAAACCGTATAAAGAATGGGACCTAAGATGCTACCTTGAGGAACACCGGCAGACTGGGAAAAGAGAGATGAGTAGGCTAGGTTATGATTACTTTAAAGGTTCCATGGTAATTTTAGTTATTAGTTTCAACTTTAGGTAATGTTTGCCCATTTCTGGAGTACAGGTGCTAACAGCAGTTCGATTTTTTGCGGACATGTGCTAATAAAACAATCTTTAATTTTTTCTTTGAACCCGTTCTTCAATTGTGCCTCATCTATCCAGTGGCCTTATGACAGAAGAGGCGCTGGATTTCTTAATGAAATAATAAAATGGGCAAGCCCAACAATACTTTTCCACCCGTACACAAACTCCTAGTAAAATCTCCGGACTTAGGGAAATCAACTAGCTGAGGGGAATCGACCGAAGTTAGCCGCGTACATCTTTGAATGGTATTTTTTATCGAATCACATTTACCCTTCGACGTAAACCCATGACCTCTTCCCCGAAAATATCCTTTAATAATACCCCACTTATTCCTGTCGAACAGATCCGTTACTTAGGACTACATCTCGACAAACGACTGACATG
>NW_027105773.1:430172-432691 GCF_000696795.3 Halyomorpha halys
TCACTTACAGCAAATTTACTTGTTGTATATATGTGTATACAGTTGTAAATATCAATAAATAAATTATTAAAAAAATAAAATAAAATTGTTTATCGTCTTAAGCAACAGAAATATTTCTGTAAATAATTAAAAAATCTAAGGGAGGCTATTAGAACTGTGAAAAAATTTAGAAGATAGGAGGCCAACTTCACAGAGGTGGGAATTCGTCCTTTGTGAGGGCGCAGAGTCCTGTTTCCTCCATTAATCTGGTCCGTAGTGCATCAAAGGTGGTGCAATCCTTGATGATTGTTCAGCAGACTCCGGGACGCCACAATCAGGACTTAGAGGATCGATATCCATCCCGTGGCCACGAAGCGTGGCTCCTCCTGTCCCGGCATGTAAAATAAGCAAGCAAGGGAATATTTATTTTCTAATATCTATTTTATTATTTTGTCTGAGTCTGATAGATTTATTGTTAATACCAAAATTCATCCAAAAAGTCTCAACACAAATTAACTTAAATTATCACATCACATGTCCAACGTTTTCGGCCAATCCATTTATAAAACTTTGCAGACTAATAAGCCCAAGTCAAATAAACTTATAGTGATATTAAGATACAATATGGTATGAATAATACTGTTATGGTGCTTTAATAGTAAAGTACAATGTTGGCAAAGAATAGATTTTATTGTTAAATGTTATAGTGACAAATACTGGAATATTTAACTGACATGAATGAAAAGTTTTATCAATTCAAGTGTTTCCTGTAACCGGTTTTTTATTATAATTTCCTTTTAATCTATGTGTTAGTCTTATTCTCGTAAAATGTATCTATTTGTTTGTTTTTGGTAAACTGATCTACTGCTGTGACTATGAATGATGGTCTGATCTCACATTGCCGTCTAATATTGAATTTGTTTATTATATCTTATTATTGTATCTCTTTTTTTCTGATTATACCATGTATGTGTAACTTATATAACTCCGATTACGGATTGATAAGTATGCTGTGTGAGATAGCAACCTGATGTATTTAGGCAGCATAGATAAATAAAGTATGGTATTTCTCTCTCTCTAAATGATGAGACGGTGAAATTATGATATGGTTAAAGAACTGTTGGGACTTTTTGGATAATCTTTGTTTATTTTCTAATTTAATTTTTTCAGTTAGGACCTTGGCAAAACCAGGCCACGACCTGTTGATCTTTATCAGAAAATAATACAATAAAAATACTTTTGTCGTTAGGTTGAAGGAATGAACCTGTTAAGGTTAAGCTAAACCTTAATAATTAATATTATTAAAAGAAAAATACATCTAGTAAATGTGATATGGATTCTATTACAATGGTGTGATAAAGTCTTGGAGAGATCTCTCCATTAGTAGAACTACAACATTACTATAATATTACTGGAAGGTCTCAAGGCCATCTTATTTTAGGACACCTCGGAGGATTATCAAGAATGAAAGAGAAAAAAAGTGAGTTTGTCGAGGGACTTTATTAAGGAAGAATTAATATCTGGTTCTGGACGAATCGGCCATGAATATTGAGGTAAATGTTCATGAGTGAACAATTGATAAATATATATTGTATCCAAGGAAATTTTAGCTATTAGTTTCAACTATAATTAATTTTTGTCAAACTCTCATATATTTCTCAAAGGCAGGGAGATTTAGTTAGGAATAAATTTTACAACATCTATATTTTCGATGATTATGCTATATTGTTTTACCAGTCCTAAGAGAATTTCCATCTCTCTAGGGGAGGAATTCGAGCTTCTCTTGTTCTCGCTGAAACAACAATGCAATGTAATTTCACTAATAAGAAAACATAATAAACAAGTGCAAGACAAGTTTTCTATTTATTTTATGTTAACTTAAGGTATTTGAGTTTAGATAATATGCCTTGTCTATTCTTTTGTTTGTATATATTGTAAGATTTTTTTTTTTTAGTTTTTTTTTTTTTATGATTTTTTTTATTTATTTTAGTTTGTATGAGATCATTCATCACTATTATCTATTGCCCACAACTGTATGGCAATCTAAAAAATAAAAAATAAAAAAATAACTGCTTGTTACCACGGACATTGTAACGTGTCTGAAACGTCTGGAAATGAAAAAAAATCAGGTTAAAATATATCTGATGAATCCGTTAAAAAAAAAAGAAAGATAATATGCAACCTTTTAATTCATTAATGTTGGTATTTTTTAAAAATAATAATGATTTGTTCCCGTGGACGGAATTTGAAATGGATTTTGAATGAGTATTGAGTATTTCATTATTTGTTCTGTTTAATTACGAATCACCGATTTAAAATTGCTATAGTTTTAAGATACTTACCTTAGCTGTCCTTAAGTAACGGGGGAAAAAACTGAAATCTTTGTTAAAAACAGAAAAATTAATAATTATGAAGTTCAATCAATATTTTATTTGAATTTTCAAGAACACTAGCGCGATCTACCGACAGTTATCTCAGTTTCAGGTAACCTAGGAAATCTGGTTAAGGCTAAATGTACCGATTTTTAGTAAGATTTTTTT
>NW_027105773.1:436581-439478 GCF_000696795.3 Halyomorpha halys
ATCTTATTTTCCTTATTATTGGATTGGTGATTTTTTAACCTAATTTCAGTAACTTCTATTTTAGAAAAAAAGAAAATGCACTTTACAGATCCGAAATCGGACCATCCGTTCAAGAGTAAATAGAAAAGTAAATTCTGGTGTGTCCCAGGAAGGGTACATTTAGCCTTAACAAGACACAACAGAAACTGGTCGCTAAGTTACCAGAGTTTTACTAAACTCTTGGACAAATAAAAGTTATAGAAAACTTAGTTTTAACGGAGATTTGTGTAACTTGTCCTTTGTTATAATCGGATTCGACGAGAAGCTCCCTTAGTTGGATTCCAAGTTAGTTGTTTGCCCAGTTGTATTCCTAGGTAGAGGTTTCGTCAGGGAAAAGTTAAAGGATAATAGCAGTATTCACGATCTTTAGTTTAACATGTTAAAGCGTGTTAAATGGAGAAATATTTCCTTCTTTTAACATGTTAATACGATATAACATATAACATGTTTAAGAGTATGTTACTAGATCTGTTGAATGGAGAATGACGTCAGGCAACAGACCAGCTTTGTATTTTGATTAGTATTGTTTAGAATGTTTTTAAAACTAATAAAGCAATGGATAACAATAATGATAATGTAATGACAGTTGTCAATTAGCTCATCTTGATTCTCTTCCTCACAAGCTAGAAGATAAACAAGACACTCAATAGCCAAACTTTTACACAATTTCCACTTTTCACTCAATTTAGGCATATTGTAATAAATTATGTTAATCAAAACTTAAAAGTAAACAATCCTCATACAAGACTAAAAAGACAGGAAACTGCTCGTCGATTCCGACTATTACAACATTTACTAGACAAACGGTCCAAACTTCCAATCCATTACAAAAGATTGATCTACATGACTTTTATAAGGCCTATCTGGACATACGGAGTTGAGTTATGGGGCTCCACTAAACCATCGAATTCCTCTCGAATCCAATGCTCATTACTTTGTCACAAATCAAGTCATCCATCAGGACCTCAATGTTCCATATGTTGCCGATTTGGCCAGAACCAGATACCAATCCTTCCATAATAAACTTCCCAACCACCCAAAATAACTCGTTTCTAACCTGGCTTCTCCTTCCCTACCTAATAATCCTCCTAGGCGTCTGAAAAGAAGATGGACTCGAGATCTGCTTTAGAAAGGTTTTTGGAGTTCTATCAATGGGAAGATTCTCCACATGTATCATGTTATAATATCACACAGAAAATTTACTTGATGTGTATATATGTATACAGTTGTAAATAACAATAAAAAAAAAAAGTAAACAATAACAAGAAGTTTTGGAAGGAAAGGTTATAAAACAAGTTGCTCAGAAAATCCACTAGGAGCTCTTATGCATTTAACATGGTAAAACACTTTACATTCAACACATCATGAATACCCCTACTATAGCTTAGGAAGTGATAGGTTTACAAAGAAGGGTACTTCGAACATTCCAGAGTTAACTTAAGTTCTATTTGGATACCTCAACGGTGTTTTCTCTAAAGGTGATTGTACATGCTCAATCATACTCAAAGATAACGATTCTTGAGATAAAATTAAAAACAATTTTAAATCCCCTCTTTTCCCCACCACTGCGCCATATCTTCTGAACAAGGTCATTAGCACTACTATATATATTCGTGCCAAACGTTTGTCACCACAACCCGTCTCCAATTGCTAAGGTAATACACACCTTACGCGTTCTCGATTAATTGTCAGTATCCAGTGTGATCTACAATTATCAAATCTACAATGGCAGCCAGTCAAGTACGTCAAAATTTCCATGCAGAATGTGAAGAGGCAATCAACAAACAAATAAACATGGAACTTTACGCCTTCTACACTTACATGTCTATGGTATGTAAATAAATATGCAGTGTTTACATTACTATTTTAATTATTCGAATAATGTTTACTGATGTTTTTTTTTATTTTCAATAGGCCTACTATTTTGATAGAGATGATGTTGCATTGGAAGGTTTCACGAAGTTTTTCAAGCACGCTTCCGATGAAGAGAAAGAGCATGCGACGAAGTTGATGACTTACTTGAACAAAAGGGGAGGCAAAGTTGTCTTCGCCCCCATTGCTTCTCCAGCCACCAATAACTGGGAATGTGCTGAAAAAGCCGTCGAAGCATCTCTTCAGCTTGAAAGAGACGTCAATACGGTAAATATCATCGTAATAATTTCTACATAAGTTTATGAGCGAAAACATTAATGTAAATATATAAATATTAAAATCATGAAGAAGATGGTGACAGAAGAAGTGGCTAAAAAGATATAAAAATAACCTTTATTTTGGTTTTTTCTATTATTATTTTTAGCCCCGATGAAGCTCTACAAAGTGGGCCGAAACGTCGGCAAATAAATAGTTATTTACTATTTTTCTTTCTCTTTTGACCGCAACCCTGGCCATCTTCTCCATAACTGGAAATTACACGGTCAACTATTTATATGTACATAAAATAATTATTCCGCAAAAACACTGTTTAACTTTTAAATAAAATTCAATCCTACTGGTTGAATAGTTGAGCGACATGGTTCTACATAGTGCAGCATTCAATAGTAATTTGTAACTTAGAAGATCTGTTTCTCAAAATCATGGTAAATGTAGTTAGAACTTTATCAAACCAAAATTTGGATCAGATAAAAAAAAATTATTCATATCATCAACCACTGTATGACATATGACTGCTATATGTATATAAATGTACGTTATATATGTATATAATATCTTGTACGATGCAATATCTGGTTTTAAACTCAAGCTGAATAAAATCTAAAATGAATTTCTTCTTCCTTCACGATTTAAACAGCCAAGAGAGTTAAGGGGTCTACCTTAGCAACCTCCTTACAATAGTGAAGCCGGTTCAAATCCGAATATAT
>NW_027105773.1:439528-440431 GCF_000696795.3 Halyomorpha halys
CATATTGTATATATATGTATCGTCAACTACAATGCCACATTTGACCTTACGTCGTCAAGTATATTAATTTTGAAAACCGTAAACCTTCTATAATTCAATACTGACTAAGAATTAACTATTCATACTAAACTCAACAGAATTAGATAACTTAAAAAAAAATTAAATTATAAAATAAACAAAGATTATCCAAAAAGTCCCAACAGTTCTTTATTTACCATATCATATTAGTTTCTTTTATTTATAAAACTTTGAAATCTGTTATGTCCTAGTCAAATGAACCTGTATTTTTCACAAGAACATTTAAAAATAAAATCTATTCTTTGCCAACATTGCACTTTAATATTAAATCATCATAATAATATTATTATATTATCAAATTAACATAATTTTGATCCTTTTTTTTTTCCTCTCAATTTTCCAACGTTTCGGCCCTCAGGCCATTCTCAAGGATACAACCTACAAACATTTTTTTTATAACAATTACATTATTTCCTTCAACTACACACTGATTTCTTTGGCCATACCTTCAATATTGATGTCATTGCTTTTTTAAAAAACCCAAAATTTCAGGCTAATTGCCCCTGTCACATCTTTAAAATAAATTAATCATTAAAATAATATCATAATCACTTTATAAAATTTTGTTTTTAAATAGATTTCTTACTTACATAACTTGTTTTTAATAAATTGATATCCTAGATTTAAAACTTTTTTTCAAACCACTTTCCCTTCTTTCATTTTGAGAGAGAGAGAAATACTTTATTTATCTGTGCTGCCCAAATACATCAGTTTGCTATCTCACACAGCATACTTATCAATCCGTAATCGGACATATATAAATTACACACAAATGGTATAATCAGAAAAAAGAGATACAATAATAAGATATAATAAACAATTTTT
>NW_027105773.1:441060-442648 GCF_000696795.3 Halyomorpha halys
AACAAACAAATAGATACATTTTACAAGAATAAGACTAACACATAGATTAATTGTTTTTAAAACTTAACTACCTTCTACAGGTTAGGGCTCTGTTATCACCTTATCATATAACAATAACTTTTTTTTATCATTAATTTACATTTTTAATATAATTTAATTAACATTCATTTTTAATTATTTTGCTTATATTTAAAATCCTTAATTAATATATTCTTATTTTATGTGTATTTTTTTACCATACATTTACCCCCCTCTCTATTTTATTTTTTCACCTATTCCTTTTATTAGTGTATATATATTTTATATATACATTATTTATTATCATATTGTTTTTTAAGATTACTTTATGACTTGGGCAAAGTTTTATAAATGACCGGATTTATAGTGTTGAGACATTTTAGGTGACCTTTGATTATTTATAAAATGACCAGTACAAAGGAATAAACTAGATATTAGAAAATTATTGCTTGCTTATTTTATGAATACTTAAAACTATTAATTATAAACTATCAAAACAAAACTATTTTCGTTCTTTTGTAACAGAATCCCTCGCCATCTTCTTACTGATTTAAGATTATATGGTTATTATTTAAGATCAATCATTTATACTAATATCGATATAGTATGAATCACCTACATAATCGATCTGTCATTCCGATTGGCCGTTTAGGAGTATATATATGACTATTTGTGATTTTTATTTTTTATACCATGAGTTATACTTAAACAATATAATAAATGGATTATTATGAATACAAAGATTGTAATAACTTACGAATTTGATTTGTTTACAGAGCTTGTTGAACCTCCATGCTCTCGCCTCATCACATGGAGACGCCAACCTCTGCGATTTTCTCGAAACTGAATACCTCCAAGAACAAGTGGACTCTATCAAATCTTTCGGCGATCTGCTCACCAACGTTCGTCGTGTCAAGGAAGGACTTGGAATTTACATGCTGGATAAACAACTCCATTCATCTTAAAAAAAAAAAAGAATATTGATTTCAGTTTTTTCGGTTCTTTAAAAGTAACGCTTTGTCTATTGGTCTAGAAATTTTTGTCTTACTTTGATATATTTTAATCTCCTGGTTGTGGTCCGATATAATTATTATTATTTTCAAGTCTTTTCCTTGGTATGAGAATGTTATCTTAAATTGTTGTTGTTAAATAAATATTTGACTGTATTATTGTTGTTTTATTTATTTAGAAAATATTTCTAGGATTATTACCAACGTTACCTCACCAAATCGAGTTAACTTGATGTTATAGTTTTTTTTTTTTTTTATAAGTTTAAATATTGGAAGAAAATAGTTGACCTTATGAAGCAGATTGTAGGAAGATAGTCCAAGTGGCAGTCAATAAAGCTATCAAGATAGTAAAAGAAAACTGTTTATTAATTGGAGAAGTTTGTCGGGGGGTGCGGTCAGCAAAGAACAACATAAATAAACAAAACCAATTTTATTTATTTTATGCTGACGTTTCGACTTGAATTTCAGGTCTTCATCAGAGCTATAGAACAAAAGAGATAACAACAACATTTAGAGAAACATAAAATTGAAAAGGAATAGTATACAAACAAATTTAGAAT
>NW_027105773.1:444728-445217 GCF_000696795.3 Halyomorpha halys
TAAATATGGTTTTGTTTATTTATGTTGTTCTTTGCTGACCACACCCCCCGACAAACTTCTCCAATCATTAATCTACGGTCAACTATCTACACCTCTACACCTCAAAACTATTTATTGTTAACCCACGTTTCGCCTCACTTTGTAGGGCTTCGTCAGGGCTAAATGAAAAACAAAGTTGACAAAAAATTAAAATAAAAGACATTTCAAAAAAATAGTTATGTTTATAAAGTATTTTTTTAATAATAATAATAGTAATAGTGTAAGGAAGAATACATTTAGGTGGACTAAAAACTAATTACTAATACATACAACCAAGATCCTGTTTCATAATGAAAGCTAATAGTATTAGTTAAAATACAAGTATAGAAACAACGTTTTAATTACACTATTACTTATTATTATTATTATTTTACATAATAGGGAGGACTATTAGTGATTCATAATTATGAGAGATAGTTGACCGTGGATGATAAATGAGGAGAAGATGGT
>NW_027105773.1:445973-446664 GCF_000696795.3 Halyomorpha halys
TTTTTTAATAAATTAACTATTTGTGAATATGTTAATGATAAGTTGTTCTTATCGGTTTTTAAGTTGACGGAAGAAGGCTCTAATTGGATATAGAGCCTTTCAGAGATGAGCCTTTTGTCATGGTTATGATTATGATTATGACACTACTATTAGTATTATATTACACGACTATTAGTGATATTACAGGAGTTAAAAAGTAATAAAGTACAAGTTACTATTGTAACAAGACTAATAGTATTAGTTTGTACATTATTATTAAACAGGGCTCTGATGTGATAAAGTTCTAAATACAGATCAATACTAATAAATTGTCTGCCAGTTTTTGCCAAAAAAAAATATATTGTAGAAAAATGTTCGTTAGAAATAGTTATAAATATGATAAAGAGGTAGGTATAAAAGATAAAATAGATAGGTGATGTAAATATGAAATAGGTAAGGTATAGTAATATGTAAAAGGAAAATATTAAGAAAATCATTGTCAATACCATAATTTTTGTATCTTATTTTTTCATTTAGCCCTGACGAAGCCCTGTGAATTGGGGCAAAACGTAAGTTAACAATAAATATATAGGGAGATGGTCAGAGTTGCGGTCAAAGGAGAAACAAAAACAATTTACAACTATTTATTTTCCAACGTTTCGCCCCACTTTGCAGGGCTTCATCAGGGCTAAATTTTACTGTCATTTTTTCA
>NW_027105773.1:446955-453793 GCF_000696795.3 Halyomorpha halys
GGGGCGAAACGTTGGAAAATAAATAGTTGTAAACTATTTTTATTCCTCTTTTGACCGCAACCCTGACCATCTCCCTATATATCAATTTTTACGGTCAACTATACATACATATATATTAACAATCAATAGTTTTCTTTTACTATTTTGATACCTTTATTGACCGCCACTCGGACTATCTTCCTACGATAAGTTAAAATATTAGGGATCGACAGAACATTAAAATAAATATGCATAGAAAATATGAAAATATTAAAAAAAAAAAAAGTTTTGTTCATAAAATATATAAAAGAAATAATACTGATAATTTAAGGTAATATAAATATACTGATAAATACAGTCTGGTTTTATAGAATTCTTGAAGACTATACTGAAGAATTGTAGTAAAATACTAGTTGAACCTATTTGTAAACTACTCAGTTGTCTCTCTCTATATATATACTGTATGTAATATCTTGTACATGTGCTTCTATATTTATCTCGTATGTTTGCCTATTGAAATGTTAGCTGAGTCTGTCAGTTTACCGATCTGTATATTAAAAAAAATCTTACCCTTTTTTAGGATTAGCGAAGATGTGGGGTCATTTTATACCTGAGCCCCCTTTTCCAGCTTGCCAGGTGTCATCTTTAGCCCTGGGCCCAGCTAGTAGGGCGAATCATTGGTTAACAATAAATAGTTTTCTTTTATAATTTTGGTATCTTTATTGACCACCACCCGGTCTATCTTCCTATCCCCTTCTTCATTGGATCAACTATCTTCTTCCAATAAGGTAAATTAATTAACTTCACAATCTATAACATTGTATTAAGTAAGCTCACTAGTTAACATTATGGAACTGAACAACGAGATGGTCCCGGTGACTGAGAGAAAGTACTCAAAATAAAAAAATCAGTATTCTACGTTTTGACCCATCATCAGAGCTACATAAACAAACCCAGTAAATATTTCTTTTTTGATCAAGGCACGACGTTGTACTGTAATAAAATAGTTTAAACTTATGCCAAGTAATTGTAACTTAATATCTCTCAATGGTTATTATAATGATTATTTATCTAGCAATAGTATTTTTCATGATATTTGTAAGAATAAATACACTTTTTAAAAAAAAAAAGTTATTGCTTTTCGAAGAAGTGTAGCTCTGTAATCAACCCAAAGAACTCTACTAAGGCTCAAATTGTAGTGCGATAAATGTACTATTTAGTAGTTAATCATGATATTTATTTGTAGCGTAATAAAAATAGTTTAAACTTATACCAAGTAATTGTAACTTAATATCCCTTAATGGTTATTATAATGATTATTTATCTAGTAATAGTATTTTTCATTATATTTGTAAGAATAAATACACTTAAAAAAAAAAAAGTGATTGCTTTTCGAAGAAGTATAGCTCTGTAATCAACCCAAAGAACTCTACGAAGGCTCAAATTGAAGTGCGATAAATGTACTATTTAGTAGTTAATCATGATATTTCACCTATTTGTAATACTTCAAGAGTTATTGGATATAAACCTAAAAATATACGGTGGCCATTTTAAAAATGTTGCTATATTAGCGCTACCTACATAACAAACCACTGGAAGAAATAAAATACTTCTAGGTTAAGTTCTAGTTGTAAACATAATGTTTGTAACTCTTAATTAAAAAAAAAAAAAAAAGAAGATAGTTCTGAATTTGAAACCGTGAAGAATTTAATCACAAAACTCATTGTAATAATCCACAAAATACTTGACCAGAGCGATTGTTTACAAATACTTGATATTATTTTCTTAAAAATTCCCTTCCCCGAGTTTAAAATTACAATCCCTCATCAATATTTACTATGTTACCTATTCTAGGAAGGTCACCTTGACAATCATGATTCATGGGAACCTCCATATACGCCATAGTCTTGGAGGAAGTTTATTTAACTTCTCAAGTCAATCAAAAAACAACTGAGGCATTCGGTAATAAAACATGGTATCTGCCATTTTATGTGAATTCATTTTTTGGTAATATCGGTACAAGAGCCAGGGAAAAAAAAATGCAGTTATTTCACCTCAATTTTTGATAACTTTAATGAAAACTATGTATAATTACTAGTCAAATATTTACTGCCAAGTACATGCAGGGGGAATAACAAATGTTTCTGTTCTATTCTCAAAGATTAAAAAAAAAAATTAATTTTTCATTCGGAGCTCTACATCTTTAAAATTACTGATAACACTACAAAATATAAGAAAATACCATTCAAAGTTAAGTAAATTAGCTAAAATATGAGCCCTAATAGTGCTATTTACTTTCAATAGTTCTCGAGATAGAGCTTTTTAAATGGCAACATTTTATTTTAAAAAATCAGTAGTTAGTGAATTTATTTTGAGAAATTATAACTAAAAATCATTTGACGTACAGATGTCAATTAGCACTCAAATTAAAGCTAGTTTAATGTACTATAAAGTAAATTGTAACGTTTTTCTTCGTAGGAGTATTAGTTTTTATGAACTACATTCAAACATTTTATCGGAACAACTAGCAATTAACAGTTTCTGAATTCATTTTAGAATATATGATAAAAACTACTAAACCTACAAAGATAAACATCATAAAGTTTATAGTACATTTACCCTAGCTTTAATTCGAGTGCTCATCCTGACACATCTACATGTTATGATTCCTGAGTTATATTTATTCATAAATCAAAGTTTTTGTCCGAACAAATCAACAGTTTGTGAATTTGGTTTGTCGGATACCATGAAAACAACAACTCCAACAGAGATAAACTGTATTATAGTACATTAAACTAGGTTTAATTTGAGAGCTAATAGACATCTATACGTCAAATAGTGTTTGAGATATAGATTTCTCAAAATAAATCCACTAACTACTGATTTTCAGTCCATTTTTCATAAAATGTTGCTTTATAAAAAGCTATATCTGAGGAACTATTTTACTTAGTAAATTAAGTAAGTAAATTTACTCTCATTTAAATTATGCTCTCTTATAGTACAAGAGTCCAAGAGAAGAAAAAAGGCAGTCATCTCACCACAATTTTTGATTACTTTAATGAAAACTATATATAATTACTAATCAAAATTGATGAGTCTGCCAAGTATAGGTAGGGGAAATAAAAAATGGCGGATGTTTCAAAGCGATAAAAAAAACTAATTTTTCATACTCTACATCTCAAATAGTAGGAACAATACAAAAAAACCTAAGAGAACATCATTTAATAGAGAGTAATTTTCTAAAATATTAGTCCTAATAGAGTTATTTACGTTAAATAGTTTTCGAAATATAGCATTTTAAAAAGCAACATTTCATAAAAATGTTGTATGGGATGTATTGAAAGATCAGTAGTTAGTGAATTAATTTTGAAAAATCTATATCTCAAAAACCATTAGACGTACAGATGTCTATTAGCTCTCAAATTAAAGCTAGTGTAATGAGCTATAAAGTAGTTTATTATGTTGATCTTCGTAGGAGTTATAGTTTACATGAAATTTGCTAAAATAAATTGATTAATAGTAGTTGTTCGGACATATTTTCATTTGCCAAATTTATATTCATATGTGAATATCATAAAATCTACTATCCCTACAAAGATAAGTGTCATAAACTATTTTATAGTAAGTTAAATTTCCTTTATTTTGAGTGTTGACAGATATATGTGCGTCTTATGAATCTAGAGATATATTTTTTGAAAAAACAAACATTTTATACGAACAACTATAAATTAACATTTTGTTAGTTTCTTTTGCCAAATATCATAAAAACTACTACTCCTACTAAGATAAACATAATTAACTATTTTGTAGTGAATTTAACTAGCTTTAATTTGAGCGCTGGCAAACATCTGTACGTCCAACGGTTTCTATAAATCAAACTTATTGTCGGAACAACTATAAATCAATTTATTTTAACAAATATCATGAAAACTACTATTCCTACGATGATAAAGGTCATAAACTACTTTATAGCTTATTAAACTAGCTTTAATTTGAGTGTGTAATAGGCATATGTACGTCAAATGGTCAAACTGATCCGATGGCATAAAATTCATTTTTATGTTTACATACATCTCATACCTCACGCCTACGGAGGCTTTAATTAAATCGACGTTTAAGAAAATAAGGAAGGTAAAACCGGGACTTGGGGGGATTATTTCCCCCTATATTAGGAAAACGAATAGGGAGTAAGGGCAATTTTAGGTAAAACTTGATACTCTCGGCTACGGTGATTTGGAATACGAAATAAATAAAAATAGCAACAGCTGAGATATCCTTGGAATCGCTGTTAATACCCGAGGGGGGTATTGCTACAGTGGGGGACCTGAAACGAAATAATTAAATAAAATATCCATTTCTCTGTATCTGAGAGCCGGGTACCGGGAGGAATAAAAATAATTATATTTACAATGGAGGGCTCAAAAAAAAAAAAAAAAAAAAAGATACCAACAGCACGCGGTTTTCCCAGGCGGTCACCCATCCAAGTACTAACCACGCCCGACGTTGCTTAACTTCGGTGATCGGACGAGAACCGGAGAGTTCAACGTGGTATGGCCGTTGGCGAGAGAGTAAGAATCCGGGGGGTCCTTAGCCATCACATACATACATGAAATACTATCTTAAACTTATTCGGAAAAGAGTCACGACATTTGGTTGTGAAAATGCCTGCATCAGATGTGGCTACCGGTACCTACGCCATACTCGAATCGGCTACCTCTTTCCTCTTATTTATTTATCGCTCACTAAGTGCGATCCTACGAGCTTCTTCAAGTCGTCGTTAGACGATATTCTCTCCCGGGTACTAGTCAATATGTAGTTATGGGAGGGTCATCCAATTTTCACTAAAAGGAAGAAAAACTTTGGCATGAAGTCTATTATCATTAAATCATTATATAAACGGTTTCACGACACACTTCCAACACACACTAACCCTCTAATTCAAGGACTATCAACACGAGACTTACCAGATACGAGACGACGTTTACGAAGGAGCTGGAATAGGGACCTCTTAAATTGATTTTTAAATTTCAATTTTAATGGAGAGGCATCATGGGATGACCCTAACCTTCATACCTTCCTGACTTTTTTTTTTATTATTATTATTTTTTCTCTCTCTCTACATCTCATTCGCTGGTTGTAAAAATACTTTTACAGTTGTGAATAAACTAAATAAAGTAAAAAAAAAAAAAAATGGATGCGACAGGGCCCATCTGCTCACGATATATAGGTGTTTAATAAGACCGGTGATTGATTACGGCTGCAAAGTTTATGGGGATGCCTCAAAGAAAATACTTAACAAGCTAGACTCAGTACACCACGCTATGATCCGTAGAGATACTGGGGCCTTCCGGACTAGTCCTATCAGCAGCGTACTCTGGGAGGCCCAAGAGTGGCCACTAGAACTGCGCAGGCGCTACCTTTTGCTCAAATTTCTAGGTCATCTCAAAACGACCCAAGACATTGACGTTTCGGGGTACAGATTACCTAGTCGCCTCTCCACCTTTCCTCCCCTATCCGATTTCTATCGCTCCCTAACAAAGTTATACCTATCATTCCCCAATCCATTACCTCCGTGGATAAACAAAATAGCCAATTTTGATTTCACCTTAGAATCTATTGATAAATCATCTAACCCTCCTGAAGTACTCAAGCAATGTTTTTTAAGTCTTCTCTCTAGCTAAAAGGGCTGTACATGTATCTACACTGAAGGGTCAAAATACTTTAATCATGTTGGTTTTCTACCTGCGAAGACCATCCGCTACAGTCTTTCCCCACATTCTCAGTGTTTTCTTCCGAGTTATATGCAATCTATTTATCATTAACGCTAGCACATGATGTAAATGGCTCCTCCATTGTGATATGTAGTGATTCATACTCGAGCCTGAAGGCTATTAAAAATTATCAAATTTCGCACAAACCCCATTGTTTTTTATTCATAACTTTAATCAAAAAAACACATAAAAAAGTAAATTTCCCGTGGGTCCCCAGTCATTTAGGTATAACGGGAAACGAACTGGCTGACACAGGTGGCAAAGAAACATGCACCCTATTTCCAGTGCCTGATTGTAACTAACCATTGTAACCATAAATCGGTTCTGACCCAATACAAGGAAGCATGGCGCTGTTTTTGACCCAAGGTACCTGAGACAAATAAAATGAAGACAATACTTGGTGCTACTCAACCTCTACCACCAATCGCCGTGAACAATCCATAATAACCCGACTCAAGAGCGGACATACAAGATTAACACACAAGCACCTTCTTGAAAGAAATCCTTCACCGATATGTTATAGTTGTAAATGTACCCTGACGATGGAGCATATCCTGGAACACTGTTCGCGGCAGGAATCAACAAGAATGTCTTTTGGCCTCCGGGGACAACGTTAAGCCTTACTTATTACTAAGGATAGGATTTTTATTTTTTCATATATTTTTACCTGACCATGATATCTTCGATTCCTTACTAACTAACGATGTTTCATGACATTTCTTGGCAAAAGAAGCCATTTTTATTTCACATATTTTTAATTATTTGGCCTTTTTTACATATTTTGTTGTAAATCACATATTTTCTGAAATATTGGTTATTTTTTACATATATTTAGATATTTTGTCCTGAATCATGTATTTCCTTAAATTATTTGTTCAGTTGTAAATACATTTTTCGCAGCAACTACGTAAAATTGAAGAGAATGCAAGAAACTTGAAGGTGAAATTTATCATTTATCATAAATAGTGCGTAAAAATTATATATTTTCATCTTTGAACACTAATTAAAAGCAGTGGCAATAATAAATTTTCACTCAGAATTACATCGAGAATTTCTCAGAATCAATTAAAAAGAGCAAGGGTCTTATT
>NW_027105773.1:455683-456362 GCF_000696795.3 Halyomorpha halys
CTTCACAGCCGTACATCAGCAGTGGCCTGAGAATTGTTTTAAATATAAGAACAGTTGTTTCTGGTTTTAGTTTGGAATTTCTGTTTAGGATAGGATATAGCATTGCTAATCTTGCATAAGTTTTGAGTTAGTTTGATGTTGATATGGTGATTCCAGTTAAGACGGCGATCTAGGTGAATTCCCAGGTATCTTACAGTTTCACTCAGTGCAACATAATCAACTGAATGAATTATTAAGATAAAAAATACTCTTGCCTTAAGAAATATTTACTATTACTCAGATAATATTCTATGAATTAGAGCCGCTATTGTGATTACCTAACACTTTTTATACACAACGCTTATGATTGTCATAAAATAACATAAGACTTGTGGTAACATCTTCATGCAAGAGAGTACAGTTATCATATTGAAAAAAAATATTGGACAAAGCAGAGAGAGAAATACTTTATTTATCTACGCTGCCTAAATACATTAGGTTGCTATCTCACACGGCATACTTATCAATCCGTAATCGGACATATATAAATTACACATACATGGTATAATCATAAAAAAAGAGATACTATAATAAGATATAATAAACAATTTTTTTCCCCCTACAGTTTCCTTTTACAATCCATGTTGGTCTGTACAACAAATACCAATGTTTCAATTCATTCCTATTTTTCTTTCTCATT
>NW_027105773.1:456597-464074 GCF_000696795.3 Halyomorpha halys
TTAACTACTAAATAGTACATTTATCGCACTTCAATTTGAGCCTTCGTAGAGTTCTTTGGGTTGATTACAGAGCTATACTTCTTCGAAAAGCAATCACTTTTTTTACGTTACAATTTACTTTATAGTACATTAAACTAGTTTTAATTTGAGTGCTAATAGACATCTGTACGTCAAATTATTTTTATATATAAATTACAGAGAGATTTGGAAAGCGGGCTGACTCAATGAGTAAGGCGCTGTGCTACTAATAGTACTACAAGAACCGGCTTGAAAAAAAGGCAATTATTTTAACCCTTTTTTGATAACTTCAATGAAAACTATGTAAAATCAATAGTCAAAATTGTCTAGTAAATAAAGGTATGTGAAATACAAAATGTCGGCTGTTTCAAAGCGATAAAAATAAACTAATTGTTCATTCGGAGCTCTATATCTTAAAAAGTAGGAATAACACAAGAAAACCTAAGAGAGAGTTATTTACGTTAAATGGTTCTCAAGATCAAGATATTAAAAGCAACATTTCATAAAAAATACACTGAAAAATCAGTAGTTTAAAAGAAAAAAATTATTCGACGTACAGATGTCTATTAGCACTCAAATTGAAAATAATTTAATGAACTATAAAGTAGTTTATTACCTTTATCTTCGCAGTAGTATTAGTTTTTATGATATTTGCTAAAATAAATTGTTGGAACCTTCGAATTTCCTGGGAAGATTTATATATTCATATACAAATATCATGAAATCTACATCTCCAACAATAATAAACGTCATAAACCAATTTATAGAACATTTCACTAGCTTTAATTTGAGTTCTGACAGACATTTCTATGTCTTATGGTTCCTGAGATTATTTTTTTTTATTTGTCAAAATTTTTGTCCAAACAGCTAGAAATCACCATTTTGTCGAATATCATAAAAACTACTACTCCTACAAAGATAAACGTAGTAAACTACTTCATAGTACATTAAATTATTCTTAATTTGAGTAGTAGTTTTCATGATATTTGACAAAATGCATTAATAAAATATTAATTTCTGTTTGGACAAAAAGTTTGATTTATGAAAAAATATATCTCAGGAACAATAAGAGGTACAGGTGTTTGCCAGAACTCAAAATAAAACTAGTTAAATGTGCTATAAAGTATTTTATAACGTTTATCTTTGCAGGAGTATTAGTTTTTACGATATTCGCCTATGAATATAAATTTTGCTCATGAAATTTTGTCCGAACAACTATAAATCAATTTATTTTAGCAAATATCATAAAAATTACTACTCCGACGAAAATAAATAGCTCATTGAACTGGATTTAATTTGAATGCTAATAGACATCTGACCGTCGAATAGATTTTGAGATATAGATTTCTCAAAATAAATCCACTAACTACTGATTTTCAGTCCATCTCATGTAATGTTGCTTTTTAAAAAGCTATATCTCGGGAACTATTTAACTTAGTAAATTTACTCTCCTTTAAATGATGTTCTCTTATAGTACAAGAGCCCAAGAGATGAAAAAAGGCAGTCATCTCACCCCAATTTTTGATTACTTTAATGAAAACTATGTATAATTACTAGTCAAAATTGATGAGTCTGCCAAGTATAGGTAGGGGAAATAAAAAATGGCGGGTGTTTCAAAGCGATAAAAAAAACTAATTTTTCATTCGAAGCTCTATATCTCAAAAAGTAGGAACAACACAAGAAAACCTAAGAAAACGTCATTTAAAGAAGAGTAAATTTGCTAAAATATGAGCCCTAATAGAGTTATTTACGTTTAGTTAGTGAATTAATTTTGAAAAATCTACATATCAAAAACCATTTGACGTACAGATGTCTACTAGCTCTCAAATTAATGCTAGTTTAATGAGCTATAAAGTAGTTTATTATGTTGATCTTCGTAGGAGTAATAGTTTACATGAAATTGGCTAAAATAAATTGATTTATTGTTGTTCCGACAAATTTTCATTTGCCAAATTTATATTCATATGTGAATATCATAAAAACTACTATCCCTACAAAGATAAGTGTCATAAACTACTTTTTAGTAAGTTAAATTTCCTTTATTTTGAGTGTTGACAGACATATGTGCGTCTTATGGATCTAGAGATATATTTTTTGAAAAAACAAACATTTTATACGAACAACTATAAATTAAAATTTTGTTAGTTTCTTTTGTCAAATAATATAAAAACTACTAGTCCTACAGAGATAAACATAATTAACTATTTTGTAGTAAATTTAACTAGCTTTAATTTGAGCGCTGGCAAACATCTGTACGTCCAATGGTTTCTGAAATGTTTTTCATAAATCAAACTTATTGTCGGAACAACTATAAATCTATTTATTTTAGCAAATATCATAAAATTACTACTCCTACAAAGATAAATAGGTCATTGAACTGCATTTAATTTGAATGCTAATAGGCATGTGTCCGTCGAATAGATTTTGAGATATAGATTTCTACTACTGATTTTTCAGTACTTTTTTTATGAAATGTTGCTTTTTAAAAAGCTATATCTCGAGAACTATTGAAAGTAAATAACACTATTAGGGCTCATATTTTAGCTCATTTACTCTACTTTAAATGGTATTTTCTTATATTTTGTAGTGTTATTTGTAATTTTAAAGATATAGAGCTCCGAATGAAAAATTAATTTTTTTTTTAACGTTTTAGAACAGCCGCCATTTTTTATTCCCCCTACCTATACTTGGCAGACTCATCAATTTTAACTACTAATCATACATAGTTTACATTAAAATAATAAAAAACTAGGGTAAAATAACTTACTTTTTTTAAGGGGAGGAGGGTTTAATAACTGGCTCTTGTACTATCAGATATGATCAAAAAAGTTAATTATAAAATTTAATTATATTATAAAAAATGTTTTACTACCGAACGTCTCATTTGTTTTTTTGATTGACTCGAGAAGTTGAATAAACTTCATCCTTGACTATGACGTAAATGGAGGTTCCCATGAATCATGATTGTTAAGGTGACCTTCTTAGAATAGGTAACATACTAAATATTGATAGTGAATTGTAATTTTAAGGGAATTTTAAAGAAAATAATATCAAGTATTTGTAAACAATCGCTCTGGTCAAGTATTTTGCGGATTAATACAATGAGTCTTGTGATTAAATTCTTCACGGTTTCAAATTCAGAACTAACTTCTTTTTTTTTTTTATGATATTGGACATACCAAATTCACAAACTGTTGATTTGTTCGGACAAAAACTTTGATTTATGAACAAATATCTTAACACGTATATATGTCTGCGAGCACTCGAATTAAAGCTAGTTAAATGTACTATAAAGTTTATGGCATTTATATTTGTAGGTTTAGTAGTTTTTATAATATATTATAAAATGAATTTACAAAGTGTTAATTGCTAGTTGTTCCGATAAAATCTTTGAATGTAGATCATAAAAACTGCTACTCCTACGAAGAAAAACGTTACAATTTACTTTATAGTACATTAAACTAGTTTTAATTTGAGTGCTAATAGACATCTGTACGTCAAATTATTTTTAGTTATAATTTCTCAAAATAAATTTACTAACTACTGCATTTTGTTTTTTATAAGATATATATATATATATAAGAGCCTTTTCTCTATATCGAGAACTATTGAAAACTATTTTAGCTAATTTACTCTACTTTAAATAGTATTTTCTTATATTTTCCAGTGTTATTTGTAATTTTAAAGATGTTCAGCTCCCAATGAAAAATTAATTTTTTTTTAATCTTTGAGAACAGAACAGAAACATTTGTTATTCCCCCTGCATGTACTTGGCAGTAAATATTTGACTAGTAATTACATATTAGTTTTCATTAAAGTTATCAAAAATTGAGGTGAAATGACTGCATTTTTTTTTCACCCTAGCTCTTGTACCGATATTACCAAAAAAATTAAATCACATAAAATGGCAGATACCATGTTTTACTACCGAATGCCTCAGTTGTTTTTTGATTGACTCGAGAAGTTAAATAAACTTCTTCCTAGACTATGACGTATATGGAGGTTCCCATGAATCATGATTGTTAAGGTGACCTTCTAAGAATAGGTAACATAGTAAATATTGATAGTGAATTGTAATTTTAAACTCGGGGAAGGTAATTTTTAAGAAAATAATATCAAGTATTTGTAAACAATCGCTCTGGTAAAGTATTTTGTGGATTAATACAATGAGTTTTGTGATTAAAGTCTTCACGGTTTCAAATTCAAAACTAACTTCTTTTTTTTTTTAATTAATAATTATAAACATTATGTTTACAACCAGAACTTAACCTAGAAGTATTTAATTTCTTCCAGTGGTTTGTTAAGTAGGTAGCGCTAATATAGCAAAATTTTTAAAATGGCACCGTATATTTTTCGATTTATAGCCGATAACTCTTGAAGTATTACAAATAGGTGAAATATCATGCTTAACTACTAAGTAGTACATTTATCGCACTTCAATTTGAGCCTTCGTAGAGTTCTTTGGGTTGATTACAGAGCTATACTTCTTCGAAAAGCAATCACTTTTTTTTAAAAACGTGTATTTATTCTTACAAATATAATGAAAAATATTATTGCTAGTTAAATAATCATTATAATAACCATTGAGAGATATTAAGTTACAATAACTTGGCATAAGTTTAAACTATTTTTATTACGCTACAAATAAATATCATGATTAACTACTAAATAGTACATTTATCGCACTTCAATTTGAGCGTTATTAGAGTTCTTTGGGTTCAATGATTACAGAGCTATAGTTCTTCGAAAAGCAATAACTTCGTTGTTTTTTTTCAAAGTGTATTTATCCTTACAAATGTCATGAAAAATACAATTGCTAGATACATAATTATTATAATAAGCAAAGTTTAATCTATTTTTATTACGGTACAACGTCGTGAAAATTTTCTGGGTTTGTTTATGTAGCTCTGATGATGGGTCAAAAGGTTGAATAAGTAATTTCTTTTTTTTTTAATTAATAATATTAAACATTATGTTTACAACCACTATATGTAATAAGAAAATAATGTCATAAAGGCAATAGTTTGGTTAATTCGCAAGATAACCTAGAAGTAATTAATTTCTTCTAGTGGATTATTATGTAGGTAGCGCTAATATAGCAAAATTTTTAAAATTGTAACGTATATTTTTAGATTTATAGCCAATAACTCTTGAAGTATTACAAATAGGTGAAATATCATGATTAACGACTAAATAGTACATTTATCGCACTTTAATTTGAGCCTTCGTAGAGTTCTTTGGGTTCAATGATTACAGAGCTATACTTAAAAATAGTATACATTTTTTTAAAAAAAGTGTATTTATTCTTACAAATATCATGAAAAATACTATTGCTATATAAATAATCATTATAATAACCATTGAGAGATATCAAGTTACAATTAGTTGGCATAAGTTTAAACTATTTTTATTACAGTACAACGTCGTGCCTTGATCAAAAAAGAAATATTTACTGGGTTTGTTTATGTAGCTCTGATGATGGGTCAAAACGTAGAATAATGATTTTTTTAATTTGAGTACTTTCTCCCCATCACCGGGACCATCTCGTTGTTCAGTTCTATAATGCCAACCAGTGAACTTTTAATAAAATGTTATAGATTGCGAAGTTAATTATTTTAACTTATTGGTAGGAAGTTAGACCGGGTGGTGGTCAATAAAGGTATTAAAATAATATAAGAAAACTATTTATTGTAAACCAACGTTTCGCTGCACTTGTTGAGAAATTAAAAAAAAATTAATTTTTTTTTAATGTTTTGAATCTCGCCATTTCTTTTTCTCCTTACTCCTTTTTAGACCCATCAATATTGACTAGTAATTAATTATACATAGTTTTCATTAAAGTAATCTAGAATTGGGGTGAAATAACTGACTTTTTTCTCCTCTTGGACTCTTGTGTACTATATGGACGAGTATTCAATGGAGTGAACGCTTCAAATGAGAACACCCCGTCCGTTTTGCTCGATTAAAATTTTACTCTTTTATTAAATGCTTTTAACTTTTTAAGTTAAATGGAATTATCACAGAATGATTGCTCCACTCTTCTGATAATTTCAATTATACCGACGCATGGAGAAAAATGTACAGCCAATTTCAAAATAATATAACTAATGCTGGATCTGCACGTGTGTCACTAGCCGCAAACCCAAGACTGGTACAAATGCTTGGTAATAGAGATGCGACATCGATAAAAAAACATCGATGTTCAATAATAACATACGCATCCCCCGGCCAGTCAGAAGTACTTTTTCAATCAACCAATAGAACATGGACTCCAAAAAACATCAGATTGGAACAGACCTTATGTTACTCAAATGGATGTTCAAAAACATCGATGTATTTTGGATAATATATTGTAAGCAACGATATTTTAAGAACATCGATGTTTTTGTAGTCGATGACGGATTCTTTGTTAAAAAAATTAACTTCTGACAGGCCGTAGAATGCCGGATCGTTGGAACAGACCTTATGTTACGCAAATGGATATTAAAAAAACATCGATGTATTTTGGGTAATGTAGTGTAAGCAACGATATTTTAAAAACATCGATGTTTTTTGTAGTCGATGTCCCATTCTTTGATACAAAAAGCACTTCTGACTGGCCTGAGCATGGTAGTCGTTGGAACAGACCTTATGTTCCTTCAATAGTTGTTCAAAAACATCGATGTTTTTTCGTTAATGTATTGTAAGCAACGATATTATAAAACATCGATGTTTTTTGTAGTCGATGTCGTATTCTTTGATACTAAAAGCACTTCTGACTGGCCTGAGCATGATAAGAACAGACCTTATGTTTCTGAAATTGTTCAAAAACATCGATGTATTTTTGGAAAAGATTTGTATGCAATGATATTTTTAATATTGAGCATAGATATTTTAAAACATCGATGTTTTTCTAGTCGTAATTTATCTTTATTACGTCTTTAGCGTGATGGTTGGAGGTCCTTTTTCATCCCACCACATTGTTGATAGGAAATTGTTTATACTGTAAATTTTTGTTTTCATTTAGTTACTTTTGGAAAAAAAAAAAAATTAAAAATTGGTACAAACGTAAAACATCGGCTTAAAAACATCGACATCGATGTCGCATCCCTACTTGGTAAATTAAGGAAACAACAAACATCGATATCTATTCGATGGTTGTATTTTTTTAAAATAAATGTCGGCTATTACACTATATTTACTCTAACTCCATTATAAAAAAGAACTGAATAGAGATAAGCGAAATTAAACGAAACGTAAATATCAGCAATGTAAGTTGTAGATGATAACAATTCATGTAAATTGTACAACATAACCTATAAATTTAACCTTCGTTCTAAAATTGTTTTCATTTAATTATCTATAAATAGTAGAGGGAATATGGGGGAGCTGGTGCACCGATTTGGGCAGCCAATCAGAAGCCAGCATTTTGATGACGTCACACATGGCGGGAGATTTGAATTCAAATATTCGGCTCGAC
>NW_027105774.1:0-1187 GCF_000696795.3 Halyomorpha halys
ACAAATAGATTTTTTATTTGTTAATGTCTTAATTAAAATAAATAAACATATTTGATAGTTCTCAACATCTTATCGTTTCACAGCCTATGAGAACTAAAGTCACAGAGGGTGTTAATGCTTAGGTGAACTCTAATAGATGATCAGTTGAGCGGAAAATGTTTTTTGTCCAGGTGAAGTATTAATGGAGACCCGTGCGATACCATCTCTTCTCATACCTGGCTCTTCCTCGACAATACTCTTGGGGATGTTGTCTGCGTCCTGCGGTGTCACTATGGAGACTAGAAATGGATCCAATTTGTGAGGTTCAGATATAAGTTTCGTATTAGAACTTATTTAAAGTGTTTTAATCTCTCCCCCTCTCTCTTTTCTTATTTATTAGTTGATTTAAGATATATGCAGGTATAGGAATTTAGATTGGCTAATACTTCTTCACCATAACTTATTTATGATTTAACAACGCTTCGGAATAGCAACCCATACTCGGATACTACAATACATGACATTAAGATAAAAATAATTGCATCATCTGAATCGCACATGATTTCATTTCAATGCATGATCCAAATTTGGCGCTTTAACTAGCTCGGCTTCGTCGCGGCCTTATACACCGACTGTTGAAGCAAGAAACTAAGGTCAGTGATGGTCCTTTCGAGACGCTCCCCTACTCTAACAAGAAACTAAGGAGTGTCACAAAAGAGGAAATTGAGAGAGTCCATTTGATTGTACATCAGAGCAGACTTTTTAGTTATGGCATGAAGAAATATTTTGTCTGATAGTAAGGTGCATATTTTGTTCTTGTAAGATTCAATGTGGTATAAGTAAGCTAAGTGAGTAACGGGCTGTGCTAACCACGCCCTGGGTCTGATTCGAATTTAGCTAGAGGAGATATTTTTATTTATGAGGTGTAGATAGTTGACCGTAGATTAATGATTGGAGAAGTTTGTCGGGGGTGTGGTCAGCAAAGAACAACATAAATAAACAAAACCATATTTATTTATTTTATGCCGACGTTTCGACCTGAGTTTCAAGTCTTCATCAGGGGTTATGGCGTAGAAGGTAAGCCTGCAACTGGTTGAGTTGCAGGCCTATCGTCTACGCCATAACCCCTGATGAAGACCTGAAACTCAGGTCGAAACGTCGGCATAAAATAAATAAATATGGTTTTGTTTATTTATGTTGTTCTTTGC
>NW_027105775.1:0-3666 GCF_000696795.3 Halyomorpha halys
TCCCCATGTCAACATTCCAAATTGTATATATATAGGATTACTCAGGAGAATAAAGCAGTATCTCAGTGAACCGTGTGTGTTTCATTTAGTGTCCCTACTTTCCTTTTTTTTAACTCTAGAGTTCCGGCTCATCATAACTTATATATATATATATATATATTCTGGATTGTTGACATGGGGAGTTTAAGTATTAAGACTCATAATACCTATGCTCTGATTAAAACTATTATAATGTGTGTTTGTTTAAATATGCTAATTATCTACAAAAAATAAATAAACAAAAATATTAATATAAATAGTATCAATTTAAGGGAATAGTGGGAGGGAATTAGTAGGACACTAAGGCGGAGAACATCCGGTCGAGCATAAATCGACTGATCAGCGCGGAACATGCTCCAGTACACTAGGAGTTTACCGACCAACTCCCTTCAAGATCAGTCAACCACCGCTACCAGCAAGATAAATCCCGTTATTTTTTTTTATTTTTCATTAAACAATATTACCTCATAAATTAATTATTCATTTATCAATGTAAGTTGAAATTTTATATCAAAAGTTTTGTTGTTTTTTTTTAATCACACACATAGAATAAGAAATTAAAAGTAGTTAATTTGAAATTTAGTAAATGAAGTTATATTTTCTACATGTTTTCATCAGGGCGCCCTCGCTCTTTTCTCATGAAGAAAAAAACAAAATTCGTAGTTCTCTTTCTAGCTCTAGTTTAAATTGTTTAATTAGTTATAAGTGGTTGAAGGGTTTTAATTTTAAGTTAAATAAATATATTTCCATCTATTTAAATTATGAATTCTTTTTTACAATCATTTTATTTGTTGTTTAATATTTAATTCGTTTTATTTATTAATCTACCTTTAATAGACGTGGGCTGAAAGAACAGACCTTAAGCTTTTGGTTCTATTAACTTATTAATTAGATGAAATTTAGGGAGTTATGAATGATTATATGAACATTGATATCGGGAGAAAAAATCCTCAGAATAAATTGAGGTTAAAAATGTCCAATTTCCTTTATAGTTTGAGGGGACGCTTAATAAGAATATGAAATGCTTTATTCTAAAAAATAAAAAAATATTGAACTATTTTACCCCATGCTACATGTTTTTATTTATTTTTTGTAAATATAATATACAGTCCTGTAAAAAAAAATATATAAACATAACATTAATAAATTATCTATAAAATACAAAAGTAAATTAGCATAGCATAATAATGTTTTTGGACTTCTTTAGATTGACAAAAAGCTTCAAATGACCTTTGTAGTTTAGGAACATCAGATTTTGTAAAGAAATCTTCTTTATGCTGTGAATGTGGAAACTCAATGTTTGTTTTTTTTTGGGAGGTGTATTAATGGATTAATACAACCTCAGTTTTTTCCCTACTGTTGGAGAGAGATTATATTGTCCTTTTTTGTACTAAGTTATGGTAGCAATTCCTGCTGACTCTACAACTCCGAGCCACCTCCCTCCACAGCTCCTATATATACCCCCATCAATCCCAAGCTTGGAAGATCAGTACCAGTAATAGTTGTAGCATGTCGTAATGTTCATTATACTATTTGTTTACCAATAAAGTTTTTTTTTTCACTTTATCTCCGTTGAATTTCGTAATTCTATATGACTGTAATTTCCAAAAACGGGAGCATCCTCTACTCAGATTGTGAGACGATTTAACGTAGGTCATGTATGATGAAGGAAGTGGATAGCTGAATCAATTTTTTTAATCTGTGGTATACAAGATTTAGTTGCGAAGGAACTAGGGGAGAAGGAGGGAATGCCGAGAGAGCGCTCGTGAGGGTGAGCAACCCATAGCGTATGCAAGTTGACGTCTCACCGATGCGGATAGCGGGTTAACGCCCTGGAACGCGAGTTGCTGGGAATCGTATGGGCTGTGGAACACTCACGACTATATATTTTTGGGAGATGTTTTCGGGTACACACCGACCATAGACCATTGCAGTTGGTTGATAAACTGAAGGAGACATCTGCACGGATTACCATACATGGAATGAGATCCTCAGCCAGTACAATATTGAAATTGCGTACAGGCACAGGAAGGACAACCTGGCGCGGACTGGCTTTCAAGGGCGGTAATTATTAATGTAATCGAGGAGGAGCAAGGTGAACCATCTGGAAACAGGAGAAAGTTCCTTAGAGAGTGGGGCCCAGAATAAGAAGAAGAATATATTTCATATTCCATATATAAGCTGGACACCGAGAACAGGGTTAACACATCCAATGATGAAGACTCAACTACAAGTAGATCCACGGAAGTTGAAGTCAGACGAGATGTCTAACGACAAACGCCACCTGTTCATCTAGAAAACCAAGATTCAGGATTAAAGAAAATACTGAATGGGGAATACGACAGATGTAGTATCAAAACCATCTTTTCCTCACTGGGCGTCAAAGAAGACCAAATTTGCAGAGCATTGAAAGATGCATCTAAAGCGGAACTGTAATAGATATAGCAAAAATGTTTCGGATCTACATAATCCGAATTTTCCGGTTCTTTTTTGAATTTGTATAAAGTCGGGGTCGGGGGTCTCATTTGCTGATGCAATGACACCGAAAGATCCCGAAGACGCCGCTACTACAAAGCCACCCATGCTTTTGCACCATAGTCTGCCCCTGCTATCACGTCAAATTATGCTGGCCAGCCACCGATCAGGAAAGACACACCTTTCAGGCACCCGGCGAAGACACATGGTTTTAACCATTTCGCCCACTGCACACCAGGACGAGGAAAGCGGCTAGAAAACGTCACTGCGGCGGTGAAGGAGTCACCAGGCAAGCCATTATTCCTATGAGACTCCAATGCTCTGTCTTATATTATCTTATATAATCAAACAAATTTAAATTAACATCACTAACCCTAATTGGCCCTCCAGGGATTAATTATGTTTTGAAAGAAAGGTCTCACAGGATAGAAAGAAAGGTTTCAACCATCCCTTTTTTCCACACTAATCATATACAATTTAAAAATACAATCGGGGTACCTGTACCTAAGTACAGCACGAGCAGGTCCCGATGTAAACAAGTCTGATTTCCGCGATTTGATGGGCCAAATTAAAATCAGGACTGTGGTATACTGGAAAGTAAGGACGAACCGTGGAAAAGAGCTGCAGAGATACGAAGGTCCATTCAGGGTGATCATAATCATAGAAAATAACGTGGTCACTATTGAAAGTTTAAAGGAACCAAGAAAACATAGGACGGTCCATTTGGAACAGTTGAAACTACCTACAGCGACGAAACTTTGACGGTCTGAAATCCCCTCAACCCCCTTCAGACAGGAGATATTTGTTTCAGAGGAATTTTGTCGAATAAAATTATTAGTTGTCTTTTTGTTATGCAGAGGGAGTTGTTTACTTTTTTTTTTACATACAGTCATGTTTTTTTTTTCTTCTCTTAGAATTAAATGTATATATTCTTAATTTCTTTTATTGTAATTATTGAATACCCATTACCACTCTCCTACCGTCCTATCTCTCTGTTACCTATCACGGGCAAAATCCTTGAGAAACTGATCTTGAACTGCCTGTACCCCATCCTTGATTCCAACCACATAATCCCAGACCACCAGTTCGGATTCCGAACTTACCCTTCATTATCCAGCAAAGCCATCGTGTGGTTGATGTCTCGCCTTCATT
>NW_027105775.1:3716-11787 GCF_000696795.3 Halyomorpha halys
CTATATGACTGTAATTTCCAAAAACGGGAGCATCCTCTACTCAGATTGTGAGACGATTTAACGTAGGTCATGTATGATGAAGGAAGTGGATAGCTGAATCAATTTTTTTAATCTGTGGTATACAAGATTTAGTTGCGAAGGAACTAGGGGAGAAGGAGGGAATGCCGAGAGAGCGCTCGTGAGGGTGAGCAACCCATAGCGTATGCAAGTTGACGTCTCACCGATGCGGATAGCGGGTTAACGCCCTGGAACGCGAGTTGCTGGGAATCGTATGGGCTGTGGAACACTCACGACTATATATTTTTGGGAGATGTTTTCGGGTACACACCGACCATAGACCATTGCAGTTGGTTGATAAACTGAAGGAGACATCTGCACGGATTACCATACATGGAATGAGATCCTCAGCCAGTACAATATTGAAATTGCGTACAGGCACAGGAAGGACAACCTGGCGCGGACTGGCTTTCAAGGGCGGTAATTATTAATGTAATCGAGGAGGAGCAAGGTGAACCATCTGGAAACAGGAGAAAGTTCCTTAGAGAGTGGGGCCCAGAATAAGAAGAAGAATATATTTCATATTCCATATATAAGCTGGACACCGAGAACAGGGTTAACACATCCAATGATGAAGACTCAACTACAAGTAGATCCACGGAAGTTGAAGTCAGACGAGATGTCTAACGACAAACGCCACCTGTTCATCTAGAAAACCAAGATTCAGGATTAAAGAAAATACTGAATGGGGAATACGACAGATGTAGTATCAAAACCATCTTTTCCTCACTGGGCGTCAAAGAAGACCAAATTTGCAGAGCATTGAAAGATGCATCTAAAGCGGAACTGTAATAGATATAGCAAAAATGTTTCGGATCTACATAATCCGAATTTTCCGGTTCTTTTTTGAATTTGTATAAAGTCGGGGTCGGGGGTCTCATTTGCTGATGCAATGACACCGAAAGATCCCGAAGACGCCGCTACTACAAAGCCACCCATGCTTTTGCACCATAGTCTGCCCCTGCTATCACGTCAAATTATGCTGGCCAGCCACCGATCAGGAAAGACACACCTTTCAGGCACCCGGCGAAGACACATGGTTTTAACCATTTCGCCCACTGCACACCAGGACGAGGAAAGCGGCTAGAAAACGTCACTGCGGCGGTGAAGGAGTCACCAGGCAAGCCATTATTCCTATGAGACTCCAATGCTCTGTCTTATATTATCTTATATAATCAAACAAATTTAAATTAACATCACTAACCCTAATTGGCCCTCCAGGGATTAATTATGTTTTGAAAGAAAGGTCTCACAGGATAGAAAGAAAGGTTTCAACCATCCCTTTTTTCCACACTAATCATATACAATTTAAAAATACAATCGGGGTACCTGTACCTAAGTACAGCACGAGCAGGTCCCGATGTAAACAAGTCTGATTTCCGCGATTTGATGGGCCAAATTAAAATCAGGACTGTGGTATACTGGAAAGTAAGGACGAACCGTGGAAAAGAGCTGCAGAGATACGAAGGTCCATTCAGGGTGATCATAATCATAGAAAATAACGTGGTCACTATTGAAAGTTTAAAGGAACCAAGAAAACATAGGACGGTCCATTTGGAACAGTTGAAACTACCTACAGCGACGAAACTTTGACGGTCTGAAATCCCCTCAACCCCCTTCAGACAGGAGATATTTGTTTCAGAGGAATTTTGTCGAATAAAATTATTAGTTGTCTTTTTGTTATGCAGAGGGAGTTGTTTACTTTTTTTTTTACATACAGTCATGTTTTTTTTTTCTTCTCTTAGAATTAAATGTATATATTCTTAATTTCTTTTATTGTAATTATTGAATACCCATTACCACTCTCCTACCGTCCTATCTCTCTGTTACCTATCACGGGTAAAATCCTTGAGAAACTGATCTTGAACTGCCTGTACCCCATCCTTGATTCCAACCACATAATCCCAGACCACCAGTTCGGATTCCGAACTTACCCTTCATTATCCAGCAAAGCCATCGTGTGGTTGATGTCTCGCCTTCATTGGAGCGTGGAATATACTGCTCGTAAGTCTTTCTTGATGTAGAACAGGCTGAATTACTTTAGAATACAAAATTCCTTCAGAAATCGCCACTTTTGCCACCCTATCGGCCAATTCGTTACCCATTATTCCGCAGTGTCCAGGGACCCAGGTGAAAAACACTGAAATACCGTTTCTGTTGGCGGACTGTAATGAGTATTATGAAGAAAGCGCTGACCGGGAGGAAGAATAGAAGGACGCCAAGACCATATTCCTTACCAAAGTTAAATCTCCCTCTAAAATAAAGGATTATAGACACATTTCCCTGACCAGGACGATATACAAAATTTATTCTAGAGTCCTAATTGACCGGATATTGTAGGGAGGAATGAGGTCCTGTATCTGTACCAGAGAGGGTTCACCGCTTATGACGAAGTTTTTAAGCACAACTTTCTCCGTCAGCGGATGGTAGCTGCAAGAAGGAACGAGAGCAAACTCAGCACTGCATGGCTGGACATTTCAGATGCACTTCGATTCATCCTCATGCCTGTATCACTAGAGCACTAGAAATGAGGGGGGCAGGAAACACAATGGTGGATGTCATCAAAGACCTCCACAAAGAATCCTTCACCACGGTAATCACCCCCTCTGACTATTCTGATCCTATCAGGATGAATAGAGGTATCAAGCAAGGGTGTCCCTTAAATGGGTTTCTCTTCATCCTGGGATAGATCATGTGATCCAAGCGTTAAACTCTAGTGATGAGTACACAGTCCTACCCTATGCGGATGACATCACCCCTCTCTCTTCCAGCCCAGAGGGCCTCCAGAGATAGATCGACAAAGCAACTGAGGCCTTGAAGATGATCGGATTGCGGATCCATCCCAAAAGATGCCGGATGATGCATTTATCTGGTAAGTCACCTGTGGGGATCCGTGATTCTCGATTTAGGATTGAGGAAATTGATATCGATCATCTACGGAAAGGCGATGTGCAAGTATGGAGGAAATAGTGGTGAAGGCGAGGACAATTCTGACGTCCAAGCTACAGGCCCTATGGAAGAAAATTGGTACCCTAAGGACTTTCGTATATCCAGCGCTAAACTTACTGATAAACGACCAATTTCCCTAGGGGGATTGGACAAGGGTAGACGAATTAATCAGGGCTGAAATTAAGAGAGTGCTCAACCTGCCTGCTGAGGCCTCCAATGAGTACCTCTACGGGGCCAGATCGTAAGAACTTTGTCGCTTCCTATTCGCTGCGGAGGAAAGCGATTTTGCACTCGTCGATGGAGCCTTCAAGCTTTTTATATTGAACGATGAATGCTTCCTCGGATGGCTTGCGTTGACCTTTTGTAATCGACCATGGCTCGGACGAGAACGGGACACCAACCTAAGCCACAATCATTTCTATCAGGGTTGGTGGCGGAGGAAATGGGAAATGCAGGGGAGGTCCAGTGTCAGATACCTGGACAAGAGCGAGACAGGCCTCCGGGTGGATGGGCGCCCAATGGGATATCCTCGAGGACGTCCTAGAGATAAAGTATGGCGATGCTAAATTATAAAAGCTTCCGATAGACGTGAATTAATCAGGACCCTCCGTCTCAAAAACATCAGGAGAAAGGCGAATCACTTCGGAGGAAATTAGTTCAAGAAAGAGTACCACCTCTTCCTCCATATCAGCGATTTTTTCTCCTTTGCCGACTGGAGATTCATACACAGGGCATGGCTCCAGTTGGTCCCCTTGAATGGACATCGCAAATACGGAGGCGACCACCATAAGGCCTGCAGGCGGTGCACATTCAGTATTGAATCCCTAGCAAATGTCCTGGGCCAGTGTAATGTGCACATAGTTCTTTGCCAGAAGAGGCATGACTCTATTGTCAGCCGATTGGAAGAAACGGTGTCGTCAGGATCAATCAAGCGGTCGATGACTCCGGCCTGCGGCGGGATCTTGTCTTGACGAAGGGAAACAAAGCCTTGGTTATCGACGTCACCATCTCCTTCGAGAACCGGAAGGAAGCTCTAGAGTGGGCAAGGAAGATAAGTACGCTGTCCTAAAGACTTCCTTGCGTAAGAAGTACAGGGAAGTAAAGATAGCCCCAATAATGGTGGGCACCCTAGGTACGTGGGAGCCAGATAAGAATAAGAGGAATCACCACTAGGGCGTTCCTGAATAAAATGAAGCGGCTGGTGACGTGCGAGACCATTGCCTGGTATGTATGTTGAGCACCTCTCGGCCCATATTCAGCGTCCATATCGATAGAATCGCCCTGGTGTCGACCAGGATCAGGAGGCCAAAACACTGTCGTTTGTTGTAGAAGGATCAGAGAGCGTCTCCGGAGCCGTCCGCTACCAGAGACCATCCTGGAGAAGAAGGAGAGGGATGCGTTGTCACTTCCCTGATCGATTGAGGGTCATCCTGAGAAGGTAGAAGGGGAAAGTGTGTGATGTTACGGTTTGAGTCAGACCGAGAAATGAAAGTGTTCAGTGATGTGAGATTAGGGTTATCAGTTACATTTTCTCTTTTACATATATAGTTTTTCATTGTTCTTCTTTAATTTTCATATGTTTTGTTCATCTAGTTTGTATTGGTTTCAGTTTTCTATTGATTTTGATACTGTATTTTATGATTTTATATTATGTTATAACCACTATAATATTTTGGAAAATAAATCATTATTTATGTTTTGGTTTAGAGGGTTAGTTGAAAAAATATTTCTTAAGCTAAGTTGGACAGTCAAAGAGTTTGTACAGATGACCAGTTTTTGTTTTGTAGGGTGAAAATTTTGTAAGCTTTTGTTGATTGCAATCATTTCAGCTGTATAGCTACTAAATATCTGTGATAAAGTGAATAGGTACTGGTGATCATTTCACACAATCGAGGCCCCAACACCTAAGTAATTTTTGGAGTCATCAGTATAAATGTAGTAGGCGTCACCAAATTTGTCTTGCAGTCTAAGAAACTCATATTTATATCGATATAGCGGAGTGTGGTTTTTAGGTAGCCTTGAAAGGGAAAGACGAAGTTTGGGGAAGGGAAATCCCCAAGGATAAGATGATGGAATCACAGACTATTGCAATCTATGTATTTCTATGTTTAAACTGAGCAGTGGAAACCCTGACTGTAAACGGTGTCCTCTTTGTTAGGTCGATATGCTGCTGGTTTAGTTTCTGTCTGCTTGGAAACAACTCATTTATAGGATGGTTTATTGCTGAGATGATTTTAATAAAGTAAATGAGATCAAGTTTTTGTCTTCATAGGTCAAGCAGAGGCTCGCCAACATCGACCTATAGACTGTTGATAGGGCTGGAGCGAGAAGCACCCGTAGCTATTCTGAGTCCCGCTATTTTGTACAGAGTCAAGAATTTAAGAGTGGGACCCGATGATGAGTTGTAGACATAACAACCGTAATCTAACTCTCACTAACCTTTTGTATAATGTCATCTGCATAGTTCAATCCACACCCCAGCTGGTGATACCGACTGAACAAAAGGATCAGGATGAATAAAAAGATTTATATGGAATTTTGAGAATCTGGTTGGTAAGAGGTCAAGGACAAAGAGGATATGTAGGTCATGGTGTAATGTCCTGTTGGAAACGTAATTGGGTGCATTGACTATTTCTCTACGAATGTATCTTTTGGATTGAAAAGATTCTATACGTTTGATGTTCAATGGCTTAGCTGTTCCCCAAAGTTCAAGTCCGTAGGTTCAGATAGGTCTGAGTATAGTCTAATAAATAAGAAGTTTGTTTTCTAGAGTGGGGTGAAAGGTTCTGCTGATCTGTCAGTATAGTAGTTGGCTGGATCGTCAGTTGAGTTCTTGTCTTTTAAGTCTAGTATGTCGGTTCCAGGTGTCTTTTGTCTCAGATGAATCTAAGATATCGCTCTGTGTCGGATCTGGGTAAATAATTGTTATTAAATGGAACAGGTAGGCAGAAGCTGCAGTGGAGGATAAAAGTCACATGAGTGCATTTTATACGACATTGGTTGAGTTTTTATAATTATATGTATAGAACTATTTGAATCAGTCAGAAAAACTTGTATAGATTCGAATATACGAACTATAAACAAATAATATATTAGAATATAGTTGCTGTTGGAAAGCTTAACTAAAAAAAATAAACACTGGCTCGGACAAAACATTTATTCGTAAATTAACTTAAAAGACATAAATTATACATAAATTAAATTGAAAACAAAGAAACCTTTTAATAACAAAAAAAATACTCCCTATGAGAACAAATTACAAAAAAAAATGGCTAATTACAACCTTTTGTAAATGATGAAGTGATGAACTCCGATGGGTCGGGGTCTTGCAGCTCGTACCGAAAAGGTCGGGGACGACGTTCTGTTCTTAACGTAGGTGGGCCCACACAGCAAACCGCTCCGAAGATCTCATCCAGAAAGGTCAGGTAACAAGTACATCGACTGGGCGACTGTAAGTTGGCTACTCGACTGGGCGAGTGTACATGGGCGACGATGTCGACGGGGCGACTGATCTATGGCCACAAACGCAGAAAAGGTCTGGTTTCGACCTGTAATAACGACTAAAACACTCCATAAATGTCCAATCTATAACACTATAAACGCAGACAGGGCTGCTGAGGACGCTATCAGGGCCACTAATTAGTCGCAACGGCTCTAACAAACTAAGATGGTCGGTCCGTAGCTAGGTGACGCAACAATGATCACCCCTAGCAACTGTCTCTATTACTCATTATTAGAAAAATTCTTCACACATTCTTTTTTTCAAACAACTAAATCTAAATAAAACAATACAAATAAAAATAAATGTAACTAAATTAAATACTAATAAAACTATATAACTAAAACTATAAAACTAAATACTAAAAATACTATTTAAAATTATTTACAGCGTAATTATATTATGGCGTTAACAGTTGCCAATATAAAACATTTTTTTCCCCGTTTCTTACAGAAAAGATCGTATATATCTGATTATAATGATAAGAATCATCAGAAATATAATAGAATATTTTCGGGAGAAAGTTTTCTCTATACCTGGTTCAATTTAAATTGTATATTCCACTCATTTCAACAGCGACGCTCTCTCTACAACCGTTCAAAAAAGACAGAATTTTTTGTTATTATTTTTGTCCTCTTAGGAATCTCTAACTAAGGACCTTAAATATCATTATTCCCCCCACTTTCTCTTCAAATGTTCCTTGGCTTCTGATCCCAGGCCTCAAAATGAGTTTCATCAAAGAATGAAAGAAGTCTAATTTAAGAAGCTTTACAGCAATAAAAGGAATCCTATCTTCAATTTTATAATCGCGAATTTTCCTACCACTTTTTTATTACTAATGTTTTAAAAAATTGTATTTTCTAATAATGATACCGTGCAAATGAAACGATCATTAGAGCATAATAGTAAGAATTATTTACCTTAAGGAATTGTTAACATCAGGTGATAATGAATCGGTAAATATTTTGTAAACGGCCTTGGTATTTAATTTAATTACCTTTATTTTTATTTTTATTACTTTTGTTTATTTTAAAAGATACATATGTATATATATTTTGTATTTTAATATTATAATGTGAGAATAATTGTTAACGCCATAATAGATAATTACCTTGTAAACAGTATTTAGTTTTATATTTTAGTTATATAGTTTTATTAGTATTTAATTTATTTAGATTTAGTTATTTGAAAAGAAAAATGTGTAATTATATTTGTTTGTAATAATGAGTAATAGAGACAGTTGCTAGGGGTAATCATTGTTGCTAAGAAGCGTCACCTAGCAACGGACCGACCATCTTAGTTTTTTAGAGCAGTTCCGGCTAATTAGTGGCCCTGGTAGCGTCTAAGTGCAAAAACCATTTAATTTTCAAAAGTTAAACATTAAGAGTATATGGTTGCCTCACTAAATAATCTCACAAAATGTCAAATAAAGACACTCAAGAATAGAACTAATGGCTCACTAACTCACTAAAAATGTCCTAACTATTAAATTATAAGGGCAGACAGGGCTGCGTTGACCTTTTGTAATCGACCATGGCTCGGACGAGAACGGGACACCAACCTAAG
>NW_027105775.1:17125-18108 GCF_000696795.3 Halyomorpha halys
AAAACAAGTAACAAGTTACCAACGTTTTGGTAGTATTGACGAAATTTCGACGATTTACCACAAACACCTGATTTTACATAAATGTTCAAACTTTAAAAGTTGTCCCCTGAAAAGTAAGGAATTTTGACTTAACCACATATTCACTGGGGTTACAGATATCTATATTATCTAATGCCTTATATCTAATTGCAGCTTAGGGCCTATTATGAGATGGTCATTCAAGGAACCCAGCTCAGCAGAGAATGAAGCATCAAAGACTATTCGAATTTTAGAATGTGAATTGTCTTTAATTACACAATGGTGTGGAAGTGAATATCTAGATGGAGCAATGGCTAGTGAAACATAATTGGGTTCCAAATACTCCTTAATTATATTCCGATAACTTTCGTTCAGTTCAAGCGATTTATTTAAACGATGCTCCAATTTTAGTAAACGATTCAAGGCGGGATTGTAATAATTGCCAAGATTCGGAGGAATTGAATCTTTAAAAGGTAACCGGACAATATATCGGGCATTTGTATCCCTTGAATGAGTTGTACGAAAATGTTCTTCTGCTAAGACATTTTGTGGATCAATTTTTACTACTTGGGGAACTGTTTCAATCTCCCAAAATTTCTCTATTGAGTCATTGAGCTCATTTGCAGGTGGCAATTGATAGGAGGTCATTAGTGAAACATTTTTCTCCTTTGAATCCATGTTTTGAGTTAAAGACCCTACGATTACCCAACCAAATATTGTTTTGAGGGCATTCGGGTAACCCTCCTGACTTATACACTCACCCAATAGAATTTGTCCGAATAAATCGGCACCCAATAAAAAATCAATGGGACCCGGTTTCCCAAATGTTTTATCAGCCAAGTCATACTGTAGAAAATGTTTGTGCATCACATTAGAGATTGGACAATATGGTACCTTATTAGTTATCTTCGGAATTATCACGGCATTTGTCTCAAGACGAGGATGGAATGAGTGCTGGGCACTAA
>NW_027105775.1:19074-20687 GCF_000696795.3 Halyomorpha halys
TTTGTCTTGGGACAAAAATTTAACGTTTAATTAACAATTTTCTGCTTTGACTACTCTGAGGAAAGCAATGGAGCCAATTTGGCGACAGGTCTAACAAAATCCCCCTTCGCTGTTTTTAATTTGGCTACCTAGTAGGTCCAGGAAATATTTCTAAAATTCTCTCAGAATGTCCATTACAATAGAGAGACATTTGATCCTTTCAATAAATTACTATTTAATTCATATATAAATGCATTGAAGGGCATGGGACCGCCCTCCCTGAGAATCCCTCGCTGTCCGTTTTAAGTTTCCATTACCTTTGAAACAAATTTTATAGCCTGTGCTAGCAAAAGGGCAGCACACAACCCCACTTATTAGGATGGGTATTGTCTTTGATAATCCTAATCGAGTTTTTGTAACTATAACTAAATCTGTTTCTATAAGCTCTTTTCATACTGAAATCTTTAATAGATTGTGGTTACATAACCGACTCCTGATCCATAAGTGAATCCCATCATTCCAGCATGAATGTGTTTTTGAGAAAACACGCACCAGGGTATTCAAGTTTAATGTACAAGTAAAAGAGAATTGAATGATTCCCTATAACATTTACCTATTACAGATAGAAAAGGACTATACTCACTTAACAAATTCTCTTCATAGCTGTTACAACTAAGAGTTTGCCTTAAATTGACTGATGTAAGATACCAAATGAGATTACAACTTCAACAAACAGAAAATATGATCCACTTTTGGACAAAACTAATTTAAATTTTGGATATGATATATTAGGCAGTCCTACTGTATTCCAGGATCCCACGGTATTCCCAATTCTTTGACCCATTGTTTATTTCGCTCCGAAAATTTATAAGCTTCTTGTTGACTGTAACTGAATGAAATTAACAGGTCTGATGTGTTACTCGTCCATTTTTTCAAAGTGGTCCCACCCATTTGAGTAATTCAATCAACTCCTTCTGAAGTTCGAGGGCTTCATCAAAAGTATTCGCTCCAGTTAGGATATTATCCACGTATATGTTATTTATTAGGACGACAGATGGTTTTGGATAGAAGGATCCTTCATGAAGTACCAACTGATGAATTAGCCGTATGACAAAGAATAGTAATCAAGACAGCCCAAAAGTAACACGATTTAGTTGATATCCCATCATTGATTTTGAATAACGAAATTGGAATATAAAATATCGATAGGGTACATAATCCGGGTTCATCATCATTTGAAGGTACATATGACATATATCTGACGTCATGACATATGGGTATCGACGAAAATTATATTTAATTATATATCTGTCACCCCAGTGAATATGTGGTTAAGTCGAATTTTGGTCAAAATGAGTTAAGTAGTCTAAGAGAATCACAGAGGCAACATCTTCATTGTGCATAAGTGTCTAAGTCAGTCAACGTTTTAAAACAGAGTTATTGCGATGTGTTTTTTTGTCCATATTAACATCTCTAAACTGTAAATAGTTAAGTCAACATAACTAAATTTGTACATATTTATCCATCGGTGAACAATTGTATAAATAGATATGTTCAATTATTCACATCGATTGATTGCATTAAAAAGTGGCCAACCAAAATTAACTAGTTATGAACAAATAATTTTTTCAGTT
>NW_027105775.1:24232-28078 GCF_000696795.3 Halyomorpha halys
TCAAAATCCTTATAGGCAAGTATTGCCCATTACGGTCCTCAATTCTAGCTATCGCGGTACCTAATAGGACTGAGACACTGGACTCGGATAGGAATGACAAAACTGAACCCTTTAAGTCCCTAGTTATTTTGTCAGAACCTGGCATATTTTCTGAGGAAGAATCTGACTCTAATACATTATTATTCCGGGAGGAAGGAGAAATGTTAGGAACTTTCCTACCCCCGTCATTCGTCCGCCTGTAAGTAGTATGTTGAAAAATGCAACAACGAATGATGTCGCCATTTACACTGATTACAAGAACTAGAGCTAGGACATCTATTGGCATAATGACTGGGCATTAAACAGTTATAACATAAATTTAGCGGTCGAATTTTATGAAACCGTTGTTTAGGTTCCATTGAGCGAAAGCGTGGGCACCTATACAAGCGGTGTCTTTCTCGGCACAAAGGTCAACTATTATGTGTTATGGACACATCAGTGGACCCTTTTCGTAATATTTTGAAACCTGTGGGGCGGTGGATGTTGCACATTTAAAGCGAAATTCGAAGTTAGGTTGTCGGTTTGCAATTGTATGCATTGACGTTGGATAAAATTGGAAAAATATTCAAAGGTTGGTATGTCCACTATAGAACCAAATTCACTTTCAAAACTCTCACGTGATTTGACATCCAATAATCTCAGACAGAACGTCAATAATATGAATCTGGAAGGGTCCTTAAGATTCATATTTCTAAAAGCTGTCGCGCTCTCTACCACGACCTCAGCAAAATGTTCTAATGATCGGGATTCAAATTTCGTTATAGGTTTGAACCCGAAGATATTAATCAAATAATTAGTGGCATGAATTCGTTTATTGTCATACTTCTGTACCAGAGCTGCCCAGGCTTGTTCATAACCATCAGAAGTTGTCAGAATAGCCGCTATAGATTGTAGCGCTGTACCCTTTAAAGCGGACTTGAGGTAATGAAATTTTTGTATTTTACTCAAGTTTACATTATTATGAATTAATGAAATAAATGTATCTTTGAACGAAACCTAATCAGAAATTTGTCCATTGAATGTGGGTAGATTTATGGTCGGTAATTTAATGCGCGGTTCAAATTCCAACTGATTACTATTTTTGATTGACTGGCGGCACTTGTTTCCCCAGCGATCCCAAAGGACAAGGCCTCATAATACAGATTTCTAGTCTCGGATCGAAAAAGTTCAAATCGCGAGATAGATCCATCTTCCAAAATTTTTGCTAAAAATTTTGCTTCTTTAAGATATCCCTGAAATTTATCATAAGTGCTATCTAACCTAGATAATCGAGCTTTAAATAAATTTATTTTTTCAGGATTTTCTGAGCAGGAAAACCCAATATCCCTAGTATCTTTTATGTCCTGAGCTAAATCCTCTAACACATCTTCAAGCTCAGACAACTGAATTCTATTTCTATCCGCTTTGGGCCCCATTAATTACCTTAAACAACTATTAATGTAAACAATAAAATTATAATGACCAAAATTTCAAATAAATGTCTATATCCTAGGAGGACCAAAATTATGAACACATTTAACAATAAATGATTAATCCAAGGTGCGGATGACCAAAATTATGTTATATTTACCAATAAATGTTCAATCCCATGACCGGTAGACTAAATAATGTTATACACCAATAAATTTTTAATCCAAGGCCCGGAGGACCAAATAATGTTATAAGCCACCTCAAATCGACTACGTCTTTTTGTTGGAAGGCTTTAAAAATGTACAAAAAAACAAACTGACTCAGATTAAACATTTATTTGGTTCAATTTAAACATGGTAAAAAGAAAACTAAAAACTAACATAAATAAAACATACAAGCAAAAATAAAATGTAACTAAATTAAATACTAATAAAACTATATAACTAAAACTATAAAACTAAATACTAAAAATACTATTTACAAGGTAATTATCTATTATGGCGTTAATATATGGTCCTCCGGGCCGGATTGAACATTTATTGGTGAATATAACATAATTTTGGTCATCCACACCTTGGATTAATCATTTATTGTTAAACGTGTTCATAATTTTGGTCCTCCTGGGATATAGACATTTATTTGAATATGATTAATCTGAAATCCTATATTCTATTATTAACTGTTAACAGCTTATTAGGTTATTTTACATTGATCATGATTCGTAATTTTCTTTTGTATTAATTTCTTATATTTTTTATATTGCCATTTTGAATTTCTTAGTATCATATAGTAGTTGTTGATTTTGTGATTCACAGAATTTTCATTGTTAGCTTGCTGTGAAATTATATTCTGGTGTGATTTTAGTTTAACAACATTTGATATTCCATAATTGGTTCAGATGCATCAAATCGGAATAAAAAAATGTGAGAATAATAGTCAGTAAGGGTTGTTCCTTAGGTTTTTAAATCAGCTGTTATTAATTAGTCGCCATTTTCAGTTGGGAACTAGACCTTTTATGCGTCCATTAAATGTTAGTAAAGCCATTTAGACTTGTATGCAATCAGATTGCAAAAAAATTATAATACTGCAAAAAATCCTAAAATCCAATTTCTTATTGCCCAACAACGTTGTTGGAGATTGTAATATTAAACAATAAATAAAATTTGAACTTTTTAACAGATTGGAAAAATATATTTATTTTTCGAGCCCTACTAAAAAATTATAACAAAAGGAAAGAATGTTCATTCATAATAAAATGTAAAAATTACTTTATAAATAATTTTATTAGAATCAATGAAATTCCTATGTTTATGGTCAGAAGTTTTTTATTCATTTGGTTGTTAATCTGAAAAAAGGTGCCTATTTTCGTCAAAGCCTTTTGATTCCATGAAATGAGCTCTTTGCTTGTAGAGATTTTTGGAAACTTTACAGCCTCTGTAGCTCGCTGGGTGATCTTTTCCACATAGTGCACATTGATATACATTATTATAATATAAGGTAAATGCATAAACATTTAATATACGGTACTTTACTATTGATTAAAACTACTTATTGTTTTCAGATCGAAAATTGAAATAAAAACTAGTCTAAACATTAAGGGAATAATTGATTAAGATCTCTGCAGCTTACAATTTGAACCCTGGTCAAGTTCATGCATCAATGATTTAATTTTTATAGCACTTATTACTGTGTCTTATTAAAATATTTTAATATGTTTTTATTTTAGTGACTAGTAATTATTGTAATCAAACATTACTTATACCACAAATAAGAACTAACTTATTTTCTTCGACTTAATTGGAGATGAGGAATCCAATGCACAGCGGATAAGAGTACATTCGTCACAAAAGACGACGGTGTTGAATTATGTACAGGTTCCCAGTTCAATTTCTGCTCGTGCGACGGGACATCTCATATTTATGAGACGCTCACGGACTTCGCCCGGTCCCAGCGGGTATAAATAAATCAACCACCACAATTTTATCACCCCATCGGTTAAACCCGCCTATTCCCACGCTCTCTAGTTACATTCTTTCCCCAAATTGCTGACATGGTTATTAGTTTCCATTATTATTTGATATTATATTATTATTGTATGGTAGCTTTATTATTGATTAAAATAGAAAGCTAGTGGATACAGTAAAATGTAGTTACAAAGACCACCTGGGACTTATTGAAAAATAACGCTATTACCAATAAAACGGAAAAAAAAAAAGCGAAATATTTAAATAAACTTTTGCTGTTTGAAGAGGTCAGAGAGTGGTCAATATTTTAGTATTCAATAGTCTTAACTCGAAAATCGAATTTTGTGATTTCACTACTATAATTATTAACAGATGATATTTAACTGAGACCAGTATTATAGTAATCCGGCATAAAAAATAAATATTTTTTTTT
>NW_027105775.1:28958-31053 GCF_000696795.3 Halyomorpha halys
CTAAGATACTTCCTTGAGGAACACCGGCGGACTGAGAAAAGAGAGATGAGTAGGCTAGGTTATGATTTACTTTAAAGGTTCTATCAGTGAGGTAGGAGCGGATTATAAGGAAATATGTTGGGGGTAGGAATTGACGAAGTTTATAGAACAGACCTGGATGCCAGACTCGATCAAAAGATAAATAAAATTTAAAAAAACAAAACAAAAAAAAACGCTTTTCCATGATTTTCTCGGGATAATAGGTGTTATTCCCTTTGGTGCCAAATGCTTAATTTCACTGGTACTGAATAAATAAATAAAAATTAAGCAAAACTTTGGTGGGTGGAATGGTGCGTTTTTTTTTTATGCCGGTTATTCAAGTTCTGTAACAAAGTCAGATCTCGGATCATTTTTTTTTTAAAGATTTGATGGTAGTATTGGAATAGATGAGGACACCTACTAAGGGTATGAACACATTCTTAGCTCGCCGGATCGGCCTCATATTGGATATTATAAACCGCTTTCAATAGACCCATGTAAACTTAGAAGAGAATCCTGCAGACTACAGCTGTAGAGGACTTTAAGCGTCGGTACTGGTGAAGCATTACTTACGACGGACTGGACCTGCATGGAAAAAAACTGAAAGGACTAATGGCCACTTAATTTTGTCCAGAATTAGTTTGATCTCTACCGGAGATCAAAATAGTTCTTTTTAACTTCGTCAATGCCTATTTTAAATATTAAACAGCTCGTGTCTCTTCTTAGCAGTTTTAGTAGCCACAGTCTGGCCATCTACGTCTTTTTAGTCACTTCCACACAGCAAGCGAGCTACAATTTTCATTCTCCATGAGTAAAAGACCGGCGGACGTACGTTTTTCGATCTACTTATTCACAACAACAATCTACCAACAGTGATTAAAGTTTTTTAAGCTATGAAGCTTCTTAGTGGCCGTCCACAAAGATTTGTCAGTAGTCGTGAGGTTTTATTGTACAATTAAATTTAAAAATAACTTGAAATGATAAATACTAATTGAAATATGTAAATTACGTTTATCTTGTATACTACATACGTTTGTTTGGTTTTAATACCCTTTTTACAACTAACGACTGAATTACTACTTAAGTTTTTACGTAAACTTATTCATATAATTTTGTTCTTTAAGAGTTATGCAAATGCGGCAGAGGGTCTGAAACTCCAGCCCATGTGCTAGGGAAATGCCCCCAACAACTCCCTCTTTATAAAATGCTGGTACCACAGGGTCAATGAAGAATTGATTTAAGTATTTCTTTTAACTAACTTTTTTTTTTTTTCCCTAAATCTATTTATATTTTTTTAAATTTATATGTTTCTCTTTATAAACAGATCTACTGCGGGGACTATTATGTCTTTGACTTTACATTCCTGGCTGATAATTTTTTTTAACGGATAGAACGTGGATGGTAGATCACTGAAAAGGGGAGATATGAGAGAGTGAAATAGGGAGGATACAATTGTCAATTTAATGAAATAAAATTGTTAAACGACATTAAATTGTAAACAAAAATATTTGTATTTAGTGTGTACGAGTATTGATTGGAAAAGGAAGGGGGGAGGGGAGGGTTGTTGTACCATGTCCATATATGTATTCTATATATGCTCAATCTTAGATTTATTGGTATGCTGTTTATTATAGAAACCTAATGTAATTGGGCATAATAGCTAAATAAAGGATTTCTCTCATCCAATCCGTCATCACTTTTCCTGTTTTCTTCTTGTGGATGTGTTGTGAATGAAATATTTGCTATTTGGTAGGGATGCGACATCGATGTCGATGTTTTACGTTTGGCACAATTTTTCATTTTTTTTTAAATTGAACAACTAAATGAAAACAAAAAAATTACAGTAAAAACAATTTCCTATCAACAATCTGGTGGGATAAAAAAGGACCTCCAACCATCACGCTAACGACGTAATAAAGATAAATTACGACTAGAAAAACATCGATGTTTTAAAATATCTATACTCAATATTAAAATTCATTGCATACAAATCTTTGCCAAAAATACATCGATGTTTTTGAACAACCTTTTCAGTAACATAAGGTCTGTTCCAACGACTACGTATACTCCCGTCAGT
>NW_027105775.1:32918-34098 GCF_000696795.3 Halyomorpha halys
AATGAAGTTTGGTGCCACTAAACAACCAAACCAAACAAACAGGCCCTAGAATGCGTGATCGTTGGAACAAAACTTACATTTCTGAAATAGTTGTTCAAAAACATCGATGCTTTTTTGGGTAATGTATTGTAAGCAACGATATTTTAAAACATTGATGTTTTTTGGAATCCATGTTCTATTGGTTGATTGAAAAAACACTTCTCACTGGCCGGAGCATGGGTAGTGTTTAGAAGTCTTTATGTTACTGAAATGGTTAAAAAAAAATTGATGTTTTTTTCTCGATGGTTTTTTAACATCGATGTTTTAGTATTGAACATCGATGTTTTTTTATCGATGTCGCATCTCTACTATGTGGTGGCTACAGTGGTGGTGGCACTGACCTAGCCTTGGGTACGGGGAAAAGGTGTACCAGATTTGTATCTTGTATATATGACTAGCCTTGGTCTTTCCCGAGGTAGGAAGTAAATCAATTGAGAATAGACAGATCAGAGAAGCGGGAAAGGATCAAAGATACTGGAACTTTAAAAGACCCGGATCGAAAATTCCTAGTAGGTCTCGAAAAGTTTCACCATATTCTCCTCTCCAAGATACAACCAGCCAATGAAATGACTACTAACATTACAAAACCTGAAGGCCACTGTCGCTCCTCAATCCATCCCCCCCACCCCATCGATTCCCTTTCCCCTCTTAAAATCCAGTTGAAATGCAGTTCATGAGATTCCACCCATTCTTTTTATACCCTTTATGTCAAACCCTCCACACCATAAATATAAAAAAACAATTATTATTATTATTTTTTTTTCTAATAATATGTTTTCATTGTATAACTCTGTTATTCGTTTTGCTAGTTCTATATATAAATTTTATCAATTCTATATAAATTGTTCTGTTCGTATTTTTTTTCTTCATCCTTTCATTTTTCACAGCTATTATTATGTTTATTTATTACTTTTTTAAAAAATGATTTGTTATTACTTAAAACCAGTAAATTATTATTGCATTGTAATATTTTAGTTAACATTATCAGCTGTATACTGTCCCCCTATTTCCCTAAATTCCCTTTCCTACAATCACCTTGACTCTTTATTCCGATCCTTCGGATCGCGCTTCATTGCTGGAGGAGACTATAATGCCAAACATCAACGATGGGGATGTCGTACATCCAATACCCGTGGTAATA
>NW_027105775.1:38249-42256 GCF_000696795.3 Halyomorpha halys
TACATTACGAGGGAAGGGATAACAAAAAAAAAGGACGAAAATTGAAATAGTGAATTGAGTCTAATAACGGAATAGTGAACACTGTATGATAACGGGTTCTACCACTTGCTTACACCGCAGCAGCTGCCTCGCCTGGCATTGCTCTATGGTTCACCGCTCCTGGGAAACCTCATCAAGACCATGCAGAGTTTCTAGAATTCCCTCATTCCAAGAATAATAAAAGAAACATCGCTTAGAGGGCCAGGAACTTTGCAATCCGTGATGAGCTTACAGACCTTAGGAACTTCGTGTTCCTTTTGGTTGTGGCAAACGAAGGATCAAGCTGGTTGTACATACATATAAACTTAGATTTTAGATATAAGTCTTTTATATATTGTATTTATATTGAAAATAAAAATTAAGAGGTAGGAAAAATTTAAAGAAAGGAAAAAAAATAACAGCAGTCTTGTTATATAATCTTTTCAACTTCTTGAGACTTGTTTTACTCGATGTCCATCTGAATGATATTGTACTAGTCGGCCATAAACTGACGAGTAAGCCGTAAAACTGTCTCACAACAGTGTTAAAAAATCAAATGTGCTTTTCAAAAAAGCTTCACTCATAATTCCTCCACGAGTTTCAATGTCTGTCGGGATGTTAAGACGATTATAGCTTAGCAGTGGGTTTCTTTCCAAGATCTATGAGTCTAAGCGGGGTGAGAGTTTCCTACAGGTATGATATCCACGAGAGGTAGATCGAATCTTGAAATTTGATATTTCTGCTGAGTTCGAGTTTAGAACCGCAATGATACGTGCATGCGATCCCTGTTCGGGCGCCAATTACAAAATTCAACAACAAAAAAGCGAAAAAAACTTTATTGATAAAGAAATGGTACAATGAACATTATGACATGCTACAACTATTACTAGTACAGATCTAACAAGCTTGGGATTTATGGGGGTATATATAGGAGCTGTAGAGGGAGGTGGCTCGGAGTTGTAGATTCAGCAGGAATTGCTACCATAACTTCTCCTGTCAAACCTAGGTACTGTCTTGTCGAATTTTCACCATGAGGTATCGGAAAGTTAATTATAGTTTCTATCTTTTTTGGATCTGTTTTCGAACCTTCTTCAGTTACAATGTAGCCGTGAAATTTTAATTCAGTTTTGTCTAACCGGTTCTTTTAATGCTTTGAAAACTCCTTCTAAGTCTCTCAAATATTCATTTTCGTTTTTTGAATAAATAATAATATCATCCACATAGACCATTGCTTCAGGGAAATTAGAGATCATCATTGTCATAGCCCTCTAAAACGTAGGAGGTGTGTTGATTGGTCCGCAAGGCATTCGAACAAATTCATAATGACCATTTTCTGTGGAAAAGGCCGTCTTAGGTATGGATTCTTCATCCATCTCTATCTGGTGGAATTCCGAAGTTTGATCTATAGTTAGAAGATTTTTGCTCCTCTTAGTCGAATCAGCAAATCTTCAATATTTTAAAATTAAAAAAAAAAAAAGACAAAAATAAAAATAAAGAAAGATTCAGAATGAAAATTATTTTTAAAAGAGTTTGACTACAAGAAATGATGATTCTAACTCTTAAAAATATCAAATAAGGAAAAATATAATAAATCGATTAAAAAAACCTCGAACTGAGTGTGCCCGGTCACCATTTTGTTCTTTATGCTGTTAAAGAGGCTTATGGCTTTTGTAGAGGCTGAGTGTACCCGGCCGTCGCATCGTTTTCCCTGCGACTTAAGATACATAGGCTTTAGGAAGGGGCTGAGTGTGCCCGATCGCCATTTTGTTTTCACTGCAACTTAGGAGACCTGAGGTTTTGATAGGGGCAGAGTGTACCCGGCCGCCATTTTATTTTTCTGATGTTTCTAATATTTGTAGATTTTCATAGGGGCTGAATGTGACTGGACGCCATTTTATTTTTATTCACCCCCCCCCACCAATCAAAGGGCAATGTCAATGGGCAAAGTCGCCATTTTATTCCGAGGGTCTCGAGATCGTCTTCTTTTCGTTCACCACCATTTTGATTGCTAGAGGCTGAGTTTGCCATGTCATTTTATTTTTTTTCGCCGCTGTTTTATTAGGAGGGTATCGCGATCTTATTCCTTTCGATCAACGCCATCCTTTTGTTTACGTTTTAGGAATTATAAGTAGGGAAGGAGTGGTGTGATAGGGGAAAAGGTAAGTGTTACTAGCTCTACTACCGCTGTTTTCTAATATTATTCACACATTGAATACTATGACCATACTCCAACAAGGTACCGTGACAAGCCTGAAAAAATAAAAAAAATGTAGAACGTATATACTGAACCCACGAATGTGTGCAGAATATGTAAATATCGCGACGTTCAAGGAAATAGTAAACATTTAGAAGGTTACAAAAATTTTAATACAAAGAAGTAATGATATAAATTATGAGTAAAAAAAAAAAACGGTTAGAAAAAGGTAATGAAAGACGTGTAGGTGTTGAAATAGAAACTACCTAAATATTATTTAAATTTAAATACAAAATTTGCGCTACAGATCATGTGACCAGTGAAGTTCTGCTCTCTAACAAATAATACTAGTATATACAAACGAAAATGAGAAAAATACCTACATACAGTTAATGGTGAAAGGAATAAGCTAACGGAAATAAATAATAAATTAGAGTTAGGGATTAGGATTAAGATAGTTCAGAAGGGCTGTATAAGGATTAGAATTAGGACAAACAAAGTTTATGGTTAATTTTTCAATAAAGATTTAATAAAATCTTTAAATAAAGTCCTATATTGTTTTAATGTTTTGAGGAGGTTCAAACTTTATATTCATTGAAAATATAACAAGATACGAAAGATTAGCTGGAATTCTGACTCTCTGGTAATTCTATTAGCTGATAATAATGACATCACATATCCTACTCCCAAGTGTAATGAACTATTGTTTCAAAGTTTCTTTGCTTCCACCGGATGAATTAACAGATAAGAGTGGATTAACTAACCCCACATCAGTGTTTATGTTTTAAGAATTACGGTTATACTTAGTTCAAAGTCAAATTGTAGTTATTAGTGTTATTGTAATATTAAAATTATGTTTATATTTAGTTGATAATTTAAAACTACATAAGTGGTCGTAAGAGGAAATAGAGAGAGGGTGTAATAAAATTTCAGAATATTCCTTCCAATAAGTTTTAAGATATCGGTAAAGATATCATTGATTTCAATAACAGCCATGAAATAATATCTTTAATTTATAAAACACTCCGCGTCTATAACGTAAGTGTTCCATTGGATTGATGAAGGTTACGTAACAGCTAGGAAGGTTGCAGTGAATAAAACACGTAAAAGGAAATTAAAAGTAATTAACATGACAAGTTTTAATTTTTAACATACAGCAATTCTATTAGCTGATAAAAATGACGTCACTTATCCTGCTAATATATGTCATTTATTTGTGATTTTAAGTTCCTTCACTTCGACCGAAAGAATTAACTGATAAAGATGATAACTGAGACCAATATCTTTATTTATGTTTTAGGTATTGCATGTACAAAATTCAAACCTTAGGAAATTAAATATTGCTTTGGAGGAAACTAAAAAAGAAAGTATTATAGTCCAAAGTATTAAAAGAAAAGGGAGGTTAAAAAATCCTACTTAGTAATGGATCTATTTACCTCATAGTTTGTTTTTGGGATTATACAAGTTCAAAATCCCCAGTTTACATTCATCGAAGGGATTAGATGATAAAGGTCTACATATCAGTGTTTAATTTTTAGATTTAACCAGTTCAAATTATTTATAATGTTTACACTAAGGATCTATTTAACTCTAAGTTAGTTTATGCTTTAGGGATTATACAAGTTCAAAGTCCCCTGTTTATAACCTCTGTGAAGTTGGCCCCCCATCCTTGAAAAATTTCAATTTTTATTTGAGTTCTAGTAGTATCCATAAGAGTTCTAGAGTTCTCGATTATTTATAGGAATAGTTCTGATGTTTAAAACACCAATAATACCGGTCAAATGCCCGCGCGTAA
>NW_027105775.1:47409-47693 GCF_000696795.3 Halyomorpha halys
AGACCAAAAAATATATTATTGCTATGTACTGATCGGAATTTAGTCGGGATGCCAGGATAATCGCTGAAGGCAATTAATAAGTTAATTAATTAATTAAAAACTATTAATATAATGGGATTCATTTCCAAAGCCTGTGTTTAACAGTTCCAATAAAATACCTTTATTTCTATAAAATATCAGTACCATTACTTATATAATATAATAAGGGGTGGTATTGGATAATATGATAGTATATAACTTACATCAAGGAACAAAGTGTTTATTTACGATTGATATTTGTTATT
>NW_027105775.1:49213-50693 GCF_000696795.3 Halyomorpha halys
TATTAAAACCCACAAGTATTTGAAACATCAGAAAAAGAAAATGACAACCGGGCACACTCAATCCCTTTCAAACCTCAAGCATCTTCGATGGGTGTTGGGGATATACAAACGAAATACAAAATAGTGGATGAGATTGTTGTGATTGGCAGATTTAACAGAGGTGGTGATAATTAGTGGTCCTGTGATAAATAGGGGCGTGGCACAGTTATAACGTTACTGATCACGTGAGTGGTTACGGTTATGTCGTACTAAATTTGAATTTAACCCCCCCCCCCTATGGGTCATGTGATCAAGTGCTAGCTTCTGATTGGCTGCCTAATGATCACCTGAATGTTTAAGATTAGGCCGAAGTAAAAATTTAAATTCAAATATCCCGCCATAGGTTCGAGGCTAGGGTCCAAAGTCCAAAAACGATCATTGTCCCTGCGCCAGAATCGGCTTTATTACCCTACTCGGGTCGAAATTTTTTCCGTTATGTTGAGGATGTAGATATTTGTTTTTTCGACTACCAGATCCATACAACCGATAGTCATCGATCAAATTTCAGTGATATCCTCGATGGTATCGAATTTAATATGATAAATATAATCCGTGAGCGCGGGATGTAAATTATGAAGTGCATGATGAGATATTCGTTTATCGTATCTAGACATATCTGACTGTTTGTCTCGTATTTCTGAATTGGTATATAAATCAGATCTCTATTTCCCTAATCTGGCTAAATAGTCACGTGGGTTTTTTTAGGGGGATCGTGTGTTTAGAATTTATGAAATTAATTGTTTCCTAGTTCGCGTGTCTTGGTATTTCCATTTAAGAAATGGCAAAATTCCATCAATACTTGAAAATTCTTTGTCATATGTTGCAATTTTGGGCTTTATCCGTAAGTTTAGTTAATAATGTTGATACTAATTTAGAATAATTGACATTTTTATATTGATTATCGTAATTACAATATAAATCATAAACAAATTTAGTATTTCTAACAAAATCAACTATTAATAATGGATACCATCATATTCTGGAATTAATTTAAAATCGTGATCTTTAATTTCTATAGCCATCTCTGAGTTTGTTGTTTCTTTTAACCATTGATCTATATTTTCTGGACTTAAAGTAGAATTTAATTGTCTTAAATTGTTTAGTCTATCTTGTAAACTAGACATTAACTAAAAGTAAATTATAATTACCATGAAGTATGTTGTCATCAGTGAAACATCTTCTTCCGTAGTGTTTCAAAGTGCTTGATATCGGTCTTGCACACGATTCGAGCTCTGCAAGGTAACTATATTATCTCAAAATTCGGCACAAGACCCTGTTCGGGCGCCAGTTATGAAACTTCAATACACACAAGACATTTTAAAATGAATTTATTATGAATGACATATACAAATCTAAACTAGCATAATGACGGACTAATTACGGTCAACTGACTGAGAGAGCTTTGATTGCTCCGTACGGTTTATAAAGGGTCAACAATGAT
>NW_027105775.1:52983-53503 GCF_000696795.3 Halyomorpha halys
TCGGAGCGACCGGGAAGACTGTCCATGAGATCCCACTGAAGCAGGAGAGGGTAACATATGTAAAGGAAAGGAGATATCCACAAGCACTACGTCACTACACCCGGGAGGAACTCGAAAGTTTAAAACGACAGGGAATCATTATTGATATTACATCCCCATACAATAGTCCATTATGGGTAGTTAAAAAAAGGAGTGCTCCTGGTGAAACTACTGAAAAGTACTAGAGTGGTGATAGATTACAGGAAGCTGAACGAGAATACCATTGATGAAAAGTATCCTATCCCCAGATTTGAAGACATTTTAGACTGGCTGGGTGGAGCGACAATTTTCAGCACACTAGATTTGAAGGCTGGGTATCATCAAATTAAGATGCACTCTAATGATCAACATAAGAAGGCATTCACTTTCGAAAGGGGTCACTATGCGTTTACAAGGATGCCGTTTGGCCTCAAAAATGCCCCCATAACCTTTCAGTGCCTGATGGACGAGTTTCTGAGAGGAATTGACGAATCCGTTTGTC
>NW_027105775.1:53553-53650 GCF_000696795.3 Halyomorpha halys
CGCCTTACGGAGACGGAAAGTAGATACAGCGCAATGGAGCGAGAACTCTTGGGGATAGTGTGGGCCGTCACTTTAGACCATATGTGTTTGGCAGAAG
>NW_027105775.1:55124-81599 GCF_000696795.3 Halyomorpha halys
CATTCAGGGTGATAATAATAAGAGAACATAATGTTGTAACTATTGAGAGTATTAGAGAACCCAAAAAGCGCAGGACCGTTCACATTGAACAACTTAAAGTCCCACTAACCGAAACACATGCGCAAGAGTAATCCGGAGTGTCCTCATCTCAACTTATCTGTTGTGTTATCTTTTCTTAAGTGGTCATTAATTTTTTTTTAAATTTATCTTTGATTGTGGAGATGTACTGCATAAATTACGTTGCATTTTTAAAAATTTTAATTGTATAAATTCATGATTTTATTTTTATTTTGCTTTACTTTTAGTTTGTAATAAGCGATTATGAGGAGTGTCTATCTTTTGCTTTCTTTATTGTATATACTTTATTGTAAATAGTTATTTTTGTTCTATTTTATATTAATTTATTGTATAGTTGAAGTTTACGAGGATTGTTCGTAAACTGGTGAGGGGGAGTTACAGCCTTATTCAGCTGTTACTTCGATGTTAGCTGACTTAGGAGATCAGCTGATCGCATGTATATAAAGAGATGTACCGAACCCAATAAAGATAGTATGTTACAGCAGCTCACACGTGTTATATCTTATTCCTTCTTCTCTTTTTTGACATTTGGCTTTCGCCGATACTTAACTTTTATATATATAAAAATAAAAAAAGCAAAGCATTCATGTTAAAAATCTAATTGTATTCTTATATTTAAATTATAATTCCAGTTACTTTTTCGGTCTCCTGCAATATAGAAATGTAAAAATCAATTATCTAGCCTTTAACAAACTCAATTACGGGAGCCTATCAGCAGAATTAAATTGGACCGCTATCAGAGAACTAAGCCAACGACACGCCAATTTAACTGGCCCTAGATCGGGGCACAAAAGAGCCGCAGCAGTGTGTATCCAATGGTTGTTAACTTTGAACGAGGCTTATCTCACAGGCTAACCTTCAGTCCCCTCTTAACCTCATTGCTCTCTGCCCGTAAATCGTATTAATTAACAGCATACCTGGTTTCTAATTGCTTCTCAGTCTTAATTTAAAATTATATTATTGCTAATCATAAATTAAACCATTGTACCATGTCTAAGATATTGTAACTCTAATAAGGAGGTAGAAAGGAAACTGACAAGAGCAGATCACATCTCTATACTCTGATTTTTTATTACGTTTAATGTTTAATATTACCATTAATTTAAGCTAATTTGAATTAATCTCTCATACAGGATTCGTCATTAACCTGTGTTACATCCTGCAATATCCTTCAATGACATTTCCTTTATTCTGACTGAAGATCTTTTACGCAGAACTATATCAGAACAATTGGTTAGTTTGTTTCGTTATAGTGTAAAATGATTTAGATTCTACACTAAGACGAAAGAAACTGCCCGTTGAAGAAAAAGTGATCTGGAATCAAAGGATATTATTCAAAGGTGCCATTTACTTTGATTATTGGAAGTATATATTATTTAAACATGGGACATTTTTATTAATTTAATTCTTTTTATACGGGAAGATTGAAATTGTTTTTCTTTTCGAAACTCTATTATATAAACCGCAGTCAGACTACTGCAGTCACAACAGAGGAAACTACTTTACCATCCACTTCTACCAGTAATAATATTGTTGCCAATAACAATCAACCAGGAGAGACTTCGGACCCGGTTACTTTCTCAAAACCGGAGCCACTACATATTTATGTTACTAACATCGAAAATGACTTTTCGTTTTCTTTGGTAGAGAAATTGCAAATTTAATCGGACTGACGAATTTCCGTGGTTTCTCAAGTGTATCAGATATAAAAATGAATACTACCACGAAGGAACATTATAAAACTTTATTAAACAACTTTCATTGCTACCAACTTCGTGATGAAAAAGCATATAGAGCATACCACTGAAAAATGTCCACTACCACTGTTCTTCATAGACTTAGAGCCTGCATGGAATAATCGCGAAATATTTCAAGTAACAAGACTTGTATACTCAACGGTACACTTTGAGCAGCCCAAGCAGGAATCTACAATAGTGCTGTGCACTAACTGTCAAAACTTAGGACACACCAAGAGCTACTGCCATCACCAAGCCAGGTGCGTTTAATCTGCTATCATAGGATGAACCAGCCAAATGTACACTGTGCACGAAAGACTATCCGGCGAACTACAGAGGATGCGTGGTCTATAAAAACTTACTCAAGCAAAGAACCAACAATAGGGCATTAGAAATCCATGACGAGAAGAATCGCACGCAGGTACCTCCTGAAGTTGGGAATTGCGCCAGTTTTCCAGAATTGCAGAAAAATGCAACTTAACTCAACCAGCAACAACTTTCTGTCTCAACCATCTCAGATCATCGCTAAGAATACAGAAGACCTCAACCATACTCTTAATTTGAGGCTCATGCCTCCCAATCCTATCCCCAGACCTCTCATTCTCAATCTCAAACTCCCCATCCGCTTATTCCTTCCCATCATCTACCTTTAAAGGTTAAATTACCCCCGGAGTATCCACATCCAGCTTCTTCTCAACCTACTGTTCAAGTAAACAATCCACCCAAATACCTTAGAAAACAGATCTAGCACCCCATACCTCACGAAGGGTTCATCCAACACCCAGCGCTCATAAAACTGCCAAACTGAGTCATACAAACTGCCTAGCCCCTGATCAACACCCACATCTCAACTACAATCCAACCAATATAAAATCTATCCTTATAAATTGTCCTTTCTGTTGGATCTTTAAAATACTATAATATCGCTAATCACCCTCCTCACTAGAATACTGACTGAAATTCTTTTCAATCTTCCACGATGAGAGCAAAGCCCCTAGTTATCCACATTTCTACATTCCTGACTACATTTCTTAGAGATCAGACCACCCAGACCCCGCTTCACTCTCTGGGTGGACGCTATCCAAGCAACCAACCTCATTTCAATTCCTCCTTTTCACTTAACATTATCAGCTGTATACCGTCTCCCTGATGATTCCCTTTCCTACAAACATCTTGACTCTTTATTCCGGTCCTTCGGATCGCGCTTCATCGTTTGAGGAGATTATAATGCCAAACATCAACGATGGGGATGTCGTACATCTTATAAGTTATGAAGATTCAGAACTACAATTTCAAAAAAAGGAAAATAGGGACACTAAATGACACACATAAGCTCGACTAAGATAATGATTTATTCTCCTGTATAATCCTCTATATATACATTCTGGCTTGGTTACATAGGGAGTTTAGGTATTAAGACTCATAATACCTATGCTCTGTTTATAACTCCCCCCTGCCAGTTTACAAACAATTCCTCGTAAACTACAACAAAAAGTAAAAATAACAAAAATAAAAGACCATTCTACAAAATAAAATAATAAAAAAAACTAGATACACACACTTTGACAAAATTAATCTAATATTTTGCTATTTACACAATTTTGTATCTACATATTAAGACTATTTACATTTGTCTTCCACTCACACTTTTTCTTATTTACACTCCGACACTACAAAACAACAAACAAACAAAAAAGCAAATCTGTATACCTGAGCTTAGGGAGGAGGCACTCCAGATGTCTCCGGAGTTGTTATCGCTGGGAACCTTAATTGTTCTACGTGAACCGTCCGCCTCTTTCTCGGTTCCTGTATACTCTCTATGGTTACCACCTTATGTTCCCTAATGGTTATCACCCGGAATGTCCTCTCATAGCGGCGAAATTCCTTAATCCTATTGGACCCTAAACGGCGGTACACGACCGTCCCAATTCGAATGTCTCCCATCACATCCCGAAGGTTTAAATTCTGTCGTTCCACTCGCCAACCTTTCTCCCTCTCCTTCGAGATTCACAATTTACACCATCATCGTGCTTCGGATAAACGTCCTATCGATCACCACTTCTTCCAGCCTCCACAGCCTTTTGATCTTCTCACATATGACCTGATTCCCTACGTAGAGATAATACATTCTTCCCGCCTTCGATGCATCCATTAGCACCCGACATATCTGATCCTCTCTCGCCCCTGGTTGTGACCATATCGTGTTGATAGAGGTTTGCCCATACTTGGAGTATTCCACCTACATAAGACCGGAAGTCCTTGTTTTCCAGATTATTTGCAGTTTCTTGTCGTTCACGATCTCTTCTACCTCCTCCATCTCGGACAGTCTATCTCCCGTAGTGATATCGTCCCCTGACGACGGAGTTCCTTCCTCCCGCGGCTGAGTGTTCGAAGTCTCCCCTTCCACTGCAGTCCATTCTCCTAGGAATTGTCTGACGCCCCCCGATGGTTCCTCCTCTACCGCATTTATGGTTATTCCCTGAGACAACCAATCCGCAACCACATTCTCCTTCCCTCGCTTATAGGCTATCTCCATAATGAATTGCCCTAGCAGCTCCTTCCAGTGAGTGATGCGCGCAGAAGACTCCTTCAGTTTTCCTACCCACTGAAGAGGTCGGTGGTCGGTATGGATCCTAAACCGCCTCCCAAACACGTATGGTAGGAAGTGCTCCACCGCCCACACAATCCCTAATAGTTCGCCCTCTAGGTCACTGTAAGGCGATTCTGCGTCCGTCAATTTTCTCCTCCCGTATGCCACTGGGCGTTCTCCCTTCTCGCTATCCTGCGAAAGCACCACTCCCAATGCGTATTCGCTGGCATCCGTCGTGATTGTGAACTGTTTGCTGAAGTCTGGGAACGCCAGTAAGCGGTTCTCGCTGCAACCTTTCCACGCACCGTTTGAGGTTATTCTCCATGGCCGGCGTTACCACTATACGGCTACCCTTTTTCAGGAAATTGTTAAGAGGGACCAAATGCTTTGCCATCTCCGGCACAAACCGTCGGTAATAATTATGGGCCCCCAACAACCGCCTGACCCCTTTTACATCCCTGGGGACTGCCATTCGTTGTAGAACCTCCACTTTGTGCGCATCGGGTTTAACCCCATCCTTCGAGTTGATGTGCCCCAGAAAACCAATCTCCTCCTGACCCAACGACGATTTTTCCCGAGACAATTTGAGTCCGAACTGGCGAATTCTGTTGAATACGGTCTCCAAATGTGCTTTGTGTTCCCGCTCTGACTTACTAAAAACTAATAAATCATCCATGTACACTTGACACATGGACTCATCTATAACCCTAAGAAATTCGTCCATAAGTCTCTGAAAGGTGATGGGGGCGTTCTTCAGTCCAAACATTTGCGTAAACTCGTAGTGGCCCCGTTCGAACGTGAATGCTGTTTTCGGTTGGTCTCTTGGATGCATCCTTATTTGATGATACCCAGCCTTGAGATCCAGAGTGCTAAATATCGTCGATCCACTCAACCTATCCAGTATATCATCCAAGCGGGGAATAGCGTACCACTCATCCACCGTATTCTCGTTTAATTTTCGGTAGTCGATGACTACTCGGTACTTCTCCTTTTGATCCCCCGCGACTGCTTTCTTTTTTACAGCCCATAAGGGGCTATTAAAGGGCGAAGTGCTATTCACAATAATGCCTTGTTCCCTTAAGTTCTCAATCTCCTCCCGTATATGCTCACGTAGTGCCTGTGGATATCAACGTTCCTTTACATAGGTTACCTTCCCCCGCTTTAACTCTATTTCATGCACCGTCTCCCTCTCGTTTCCCTGTCTCCCTGGCCAACTACACTTTTATGATGGTGGACAGGAATCCCATGATACCATGCACCTCAGCTATGCTCCTCGTCTCCCTCATATTATCTGTAATTTGATTGAAACGGACGAGGAGGACTCCAGCGAACTGCCCGTTGCTTTGTCTCGACTTCTTCTCTTCCCAGAAAATCCGGAAAATGTCCTCTTCAGGTGACCATCTGCCCCCGCCAATCGCGGTATTGCCACGCCAAAATGCTATGAGTGCGGAAATGAAGGGCATATGGCGAGGCATTGTCCATATTTATTCAGGCGGAGGAATATGAACCAAGGTGAACCAATGGAGGTGAACGCGCAGAGAATGGGGAAAAGAAGAATCCTAAGGAGAGCGTACGAGTCGGAAACAGAGTCGGCCGAAACGTCCGAAACATCGAAAACGGAGATGGAAGGAGGTGAGAAAAGGTGAGAAGAGGAGAGAGGAGGGCGGAGGATGAAGGAAGAAAACAAGAAGAAATCTGAGGTGCGTACCAGGGGAGAGGCGGCCGCGTGTTGGTGAGTTGCAGCGTCGAGGGAAAGCGTGGCGGTCTGCCTATCATCTGCATGGGAGGAGTGTGATGCCTTATCGACACCGGGAGTTCGAACACCATCGTGTGCAGAGGACCGTTAGACAGGCTGAGAGGAGGAGAGGAAACACCCCACCAATGGAATACCAAAGAAGTTAGTAAATCTTGTACGGATGTGCATGACCGAAACGTTTAATGAGGTACGCATCGGTAATCATTATTCTAAGAAATTCCAGGTCCGGTCGGATTTAAAACAAGGTGATTCTTCATCACCTATCTTATTTAATCTAGCACTATAATATGTCATTATAAGTGTGATGAATACTGAAAAGGGTTTAACTTAGGGTGGTAAAATACCGGTGCTTGGGTATGCAGATGATTTGGTATTATTGGGTGATGACAAAGAAACCTTAGAACTAAATACAACGACGCTAATAAACTACAGTAAGGAACTAGGTCTTGAAATAAATACGGATAAATAAAATACATGGTTAGCAGTAGAAACGCGAACAATTTCGGTGATATAGATATAGGAGGGAATACGTTTGAACAGGTAGATAGGTTTAAATATTTAGGTTCTACGGTAACTAGAAAAAAACGAAATTGATGAGGAAATAAAAGCTAGGTTGAAGGCGGGAAATGCTTGTTATTGTTCCATTTCGAAACTGCTTAGCTCGCGCCTTCTATAAAAAAAATATTATCCTTCCCACTGTTCTTTATGGATGTGGGCCTCTTCTTACACAAAGGGATGAACAGCGTCTTAAGGTTTTTGAAAATAAAGTATTACGCAAAATATTCGGACCGAAAAAGGATGAATTAACTGGAGAATTTAGAATATTGCACAACGCTGAATTAAGGGACCTACACCCGGTAAATATAATTCAAGTTATAGCATTGCGGCGTATAAGATGGGCATGTAAGGTTGTAGGGCTTAGTAACGAGCGGATCCCAAAAATGTTAATAAACACTGAACCAACGGGTAAACGTCCGAGGGGTAGACCGAAACGTAGATGGGAGGATTGCGTTAAAACTGATTTAGTGAAATTGGAGGGGCATCACTGGAAGGATGTATGTAGTGACCGTTTGGAGGAATCAGCATCGAACCTTCGGGTTCGTTAGGCCTTTATTATTATTATTATCCGGTTTTTTTCGCTATTGCGGGTTGAGTATCTGAAGTGAGGGACCTAGAAGTCCAACCAACTTCACATTTTGTTAATTTATTTATTTTTTCTTTTCAAATATTTAAAACCTTTCGAACTATACGTGGTGTGTCTAAGAGAACCGACTGATGAGCCTCTCTTAGTACATCAACAGGCACTCCCAAACCATTCACGCCTGCCACTGTAGATTTTGGTACAAGGCCCTTGGTGGATATTATGATTGGTGGAGTTGTAGTAACTCCCTCCAAGTGATACAGCTCCTTCAATTGGTATGACCCAAGTATTGATGGCCTGGATTTTATATTTTCCAGAAAATTGAGTCTTTAATACTTTTCGTAGTCTCATTTTCAACATTAATATTAGCTCTTCTTTCACATAGTTTATTATTATTATGGAGATTCAGGTAATAGGTAGTTTTAACTATCGTAAATAATAGTTGTATATTTCCCCAAGTAAGGAGATTTTTTAAAATGTATTTATTGTAATTTACTATACAATAAAATACAAAAAGTATTTAAATGTGATTTATAAATCTAAAGTATATGATAATATTCTGTGAAGGACTGTCTTAAATTAGAAGATCCCATAGCCATATTTTTTTAGAGTCCTCAGAGCGTTTAAAAAACAATTTGGGATGAAAGGTTATAGAATGTGAAGTTGTGTGAGCTAGAAGTTTATTATCAAAAGAGATAGTTTATTGACAATTTAAAGTAATGTAGGTTAGAGATTTGTTATTATAAATTCTCGTTTAAAAAAAATCTATTTTTTTGTATAATGACACCATACAGTTCTATAATTAAACCTGGAAAAAAATATATAAAAAACCCGTACAATTATTTGTTAGTGTTTTGTAGTGAAGATAATAGGGTTAATTTATGTTACCTGCTTCTCAGTCTTATCGTTCTTAGTTGTATTCTATTTGACTATGAACCCAATTAAAAAAATATATAATACTATGTTAATAATGTATGATGTGTTCATTCCAAGTATAAACCTAGTATAGTGCTTTCTCACCCATTTCTGTTTATTAGGTGGTGTTGTATTTTTTTATTTTATCTTTCATTGAATATTTGGTCGCACTCAGTGTATATATTCAATATATTTTGTACTCTTATAGAGTTAGAATATATTTCTCTATTGTTTTTGTCTAGTTTAGACTGTGGGCGTAAGATGTGCCATGCGTATTATGTTACCTAATGTTTTTAGTTTTAATGATGCTTGAATTGGTGAAATATTTACTTGAAAAAATTGTATTGGAGATTGTACAGTAAAAAAATGATCCAATTAAAATGTTAAATATATGGTCTTAATGTGTGAAATAACTATATGAATAGTATGCAGCATTATTTACAATTTATATATTGTATTTCCAAACATCTTGGGTAGTTACCTTTTACAATACACAAAAAAAATAGTATGGTTTCACATATTTCAAAAATGCCTAAAAATATAGACTAACTTTTTTTTTTTTAATTTTCGATATTGAGTGAAGAAAATGTTTATCCTTACCCAAAAATGACCCAATGGCTGAATTCAAAGACTCTCAGTACGTTACAGAGCACTATTAAATCTTGCAATGATTTTTTTTTTGTTCTGTAAAGCCTCCAAATCTGAGAAAAGGGATTTTCATTACACTCAATAGCTGAGCACATAGGTCAATGCTGAATATTATTCATTTATTCAAAATAATGAATATTCATACAGCTGCATTTGCTAAATATTTTACCGTTACGGGTGTAATGAAGTACAGCTCATTTACTTCATAGGTCTATTTAAGTAATTTGTTCTTTTACGTTAAATCATAAGGATAAGTGATTAATTAGTAGTTTTCAGCAGTAGTAGTTAGTAGTTTACAGCATGTAGTAGTCCAACAGCTACTATTATTATTCTAATTGCTGCTAGCTACGTTACCTCGCTCCTATCATTACTATCTTTATCGAAAGGAACTAGCTGCGACGCATCGAGATTAGTTTAATTTCCTTACCAAGCAGGATAAGGAAAAGTTGGATACATGGTTTCTCCATTAAGTTGCAGTTGTTTGATAACAATGAAGATTAGTTTCTGGAAAGATCGTTCAAGGTTATATTTAAAGGCTGTTTTTCAAGCTTTAAGTTAATTTGACCAGGTCCATGTAATTATTTTTCCATTTTTATGTAAATATTAACCTTGAGATTTTCAATCCGTTGATATAATATGTACAGTCAATATAAATATTATGAAATTAATACCAATATTAGTGTCGGAGTTTTATTAATTTATTATTTTTAGGGCAGTTCTCCACCGTATAATGAATAATAGAGTGCGATTTCAATGAATTGAAGTTAATAATCGATCCTTACCTGTGATCAATGAGACGACTTACTAGAAATAATTTTTTTCTTAAGACAATCTCTAAAATCCACTTTTTTGTTCTTCGAGGTTCTTTAATTTTATTATATTTTTATTTTCTGCAATGCTTACACTCTTGAGGAGCATATATAATACACATAAAAAACGCAAATCCGTTTGATTTTAGTTTAGGAACAATTATTGTTAATAATAGCATTTGATAGTGATGAGAATAGTTCGCTATAATGATATCTCTGGGTACTGCTTAATTCTATTAGTAAAGTTGTCATCATCGTTAAGAATCATTTTTACTAATTGAGAAAGTGTTTGTTTTTATTTCAGGTTACTTAAGGTAGCTTTCGAAGTTGATAATCTTTTTATCAATATCAATTAGAGATATATTAGTACTGATATCAGTGAGGGGGTAAATCTAGTAAAGTAATTCCTATAATTCTCTATTTCTAACCCCACAAGTGGTGTGCTTTCATTACACAATTTCAAATTTCTTAGATTTTTCAATAAGATACATATTAACAGGCCAGAGGATAGAATACAACTTATGCAAATAAATTTAAATGTATCAACGACCAGTAGCATATTTCAGGTTCTAGGACTAGAAGTTTTTTCTTTAAAATTTTTTAAGTCTTATTGGTGTAAGTTATATTGTGTTAACTTCAACTCGAAACATGTTTAGTATACAGGGGAGAGCTGGTACTTCAGCCGTAAAGTGAAAAAATCCCCTTTTCAGAACCATCAGACTTGGATATACAAGGGTAGGGATTGTTTATCTGTTGCTATAAAAATTTGTATTTTAGGATTTCGCGAGGTGATAATAACAAATGTAAATTTTACATTTTAAGGAATATAAGTTTAACAGGAGATAGTGAAGCCGTCATGAATTTGGGAAAGATTGGATACAATCTATACATTGGATGAATACTGCATAATGCATTGTACCAACCCTTTCCTCGTTTAAATCCCTTGTATTTCACTACCTTTTGCTTCACCGATCTGACCCATTATTATAATAGTACAGATATTTTGTAATTAACTTTTTGTTTTGTTTTTACTTAGTCAGTTAGTTTTTTTAAATAATATATTTTTTTCTCTCTTTATATACGTTATTATTAATTGTAGGCACACTGTTTTATGGTCAATAAATGTTATTATAAAATTACAATTGCCTTTGTAATTGTTCAAAAGGGTCCTTGTCCCAGAATAATAAACTATTTTTAATTTTCATCTATTTCTTTTTTTTATTTATTCATAAAATTTTGTAATATTTTTATTTATACATTATTTTTATTAAACAAAGCTTAAGGTACTTTGAAAATTCGAGGTCTAAGCCCTGTTAGACTTTTTCAATGAGGATAATTATAATAATAATATTTGATATTAAAGAGCACTAATTGCTCATTAAATCACCGAATTTAATAGAAATCGTTTCAACAGTTTTGGAAAAAATCAAAGATATAAGATAAAGTTAATGTATAAAGTGACACTTTTCGGTCGATTTTAGGAAAGAAATTGCTGTTCCATCTCTAGTATATAACCACTTTAAATATGTAATTTTACGAGGTGGATTGAAAAGTTCTCCGAATACACTAGAAAGAAGTGTCTTACCTCGGTGGAAATGCTTTTATTTGTCAACATATTCTCCCTGTATACTAATGCATTTGGTCCTGCGATGTTCCATTGCCTTGATCCCATTTCGAAAATGAGGTCTAGGCCTGCAATTTCCAATTCGTCTGTCAGTTCTTCCGTCGTAGGAAAACTCTATCCACCTAGGAAAATTTCCAGCTTGGGAAAGAGAAGAAAGTCTGACCGAAATCAGGTGAATAAGGTGGATTTGGCAACAGATCATGAAGTTTTGCCATGGCAATAGCACTTGTGTGGGGGCGGGCGTTGTCCTGATGAAAGATGAGTTTTTCCTTGTCAAACCAGGCCTTTTTTCGCGTATCTTTTCCTGTAATTGGTCTAGGAGGTTGGCGTAGTATTGCCCCGTAATTGTTTGGCCAGTAGGAAGATAATCTATCAGCAGAATGCCTTTTGCATCCCAGAAAAACTGGGTTCCGGCCGAACTTACTGCCTTTGTTTTCTTTGGTTGAGGTGACTCAGCATGTGCCAAAGTAGTGGAATGCTTTCACGTCTCTGGTGTATAGTAGTGGATCCAATTTTCATCTGTAGTCACAGACCGGCGCAAAAAATCTTGTTGGTTGTTCTGAAAACGGGTCTGATTTTGTTCGGACGTTTCCAATCTGGTGCGTTTATGGTCCAGTGTCAAGAGTCGCGGCACCCATCTTGCGGATAATTTTTTCATTCCTAATTCTTCTGTAATTAGATGTAAAAAATGTGATATACCCGTTCAGATGACATCCCTAAAACTTCAGTAATCTCACGGACTTCCATCCTCCATGACCTCTTTATGCACTTTTACAATAAATTCTGGTGTCATAGCATTTTTTGGCCGTCTACTGCGCGGATCATCATCTAAGCACTCCCGACCAGAAGGTTTCCCTTATTAAAAAGGTGTTTCCCATTCGGTATCTATCAACTTTATTGGGACAAAAGTACTTTCGAATTTTCTGAAAAAATATAAAAAACTTGTAAGTGTATGCAATTTAGTTTTTTTTAATTTGGTTCATAACAATCCAATAAACAATTTACTCCTAAATCTCAACAACGGTTTTAGCTTATTTGAGAAAAGTAATTATAAAATTAGGAAAAATTGAAATTTCATGATATTATATTTATTAAACTTTAAAGGGCCTGAGATGAAACCTTCCACACCATCATCTTGTCAAACATATTAGGTTGAGCCGCTGCTAACGTAGTCTCTGATAGTGAAGGGATTGCCGGAGCCATTGGGGTCACAGGAGGTACTGGAGCTGCCGGATAAGTTGCCAGAATATTTAGGACCGCCGGTCTCTGGCCCTCGTGGTTGTTGCTGACCATTATTAAGGTAAAAAAAAATTAAACAAAAAATTTCGGGTTACCAAAATCTAATTGGAAAAATAATTAAGAGAACAGGGTTCCCGGCTACTACTTGTATTATTAAAGTATAATACTACTTGTATTGTTAATGTGTAATACTACTAGTATTATTTCAATAAATCTCCTCTAATGATTTAAAAATATTTTGTTCAATTACTCAACATAACTGCCTTTTTCAACATTCAATATTGCCTCATTGCCTGAAAGGTGAAAGAGTTTTAAAATGTTAATTATTTACTTTTACCTATAAATTTTTACCAGAGAAGACATTATTGATTAATAATAGAATTTCTTATACTAACATCTTAGAATGATGAGATAAAGTATAACATAGTAAATTTATTAACCAATAAAAAAATTAATAAAACCAACAACTAAAACTGAAACCTTGTAATAATATCTGCTAATAAATTCTTATATGAATATTAATATTTCTAAAATCTCTCCTTATATAAAATTGAAATATAAATTAAGACCATACTCTCTGAAGGTAAAGAAATTATTATGACTTTACATTATTACTCATTATCATCCATTACTCCAAATGACTATTACAATTAACTAATTTTATGATTTAACTTTATAAATATTGAATTTACTGAATGTTTAATTATTGTTTTATTTAATTATATGGTACTTATATATTTGTCGTTAGAAAATAATTTCAACTTATTGCTTAAACAAAATTATAATTGTCTTATTGCAGTACATATATAACTCAAATTATATATTGTGACTTTATTTTCTTCTAATTATTTAGAGCTTTCTAAAATATTTATAATTCAACTAATTCCAACTGTAATTTGATTAAGAATGAACTAGCTGTTTATAATATCTCCTGAATAGGTGGGAGGTCTTCTTAATGTTCTCTACTGTTCAAGAAGGCAGATTATGGTGGAAATGTCCGCCGAGAACTCGTATGTTGGCCTCGGAAGATCTTCTTGGAGTACCATGCACTTTTTTCTTTTTTGTGGCGATTTTCATTGGTAAAAAATACTTTAAGATTTGTCTTCAATAATTTGGTTCCTCTAACCTTTAAACAAACTTTTTTAAACGTTAAGAATTGTTGCTAATCTGCTTTATCTCTTAGCTTTTATTTAATACCTTCTTGGATTTGCATCTAGTCATTAGCATATATTACTTAATCCTAATACAACAGTATAAATAGATCGACTTTATTTATAACTATTTACAGTATCCTTTTAATATGACTAACGTAAATTTATTGTCATTACAACTGTGACAACATCCAATTCTCTAATATTATTGAGGCTTCACTGTTAGGTTCAAATTGGGATAATAGAATTTGTATGAGCATACCTTCGATCTCTTTAGAACATTCAATATGTGGGGCATCCAAGTAAAAGCAGTAACACCATAATACTTATATTTTTCAACAAAATGTTGGTTCGATAATTGAGATTATTAGTATGACAGGGTATATTTCTGATTTAATTATGGAATTTATCAATTGCATTAATATAAGTGAGAGCTTTGAGTGAATTATTAGGTTACAGGCTATTATAACATCTTATGCAGCGGTTTTTTTTTTTTTATTGTAAGATAAAATAATTTGGTTTACATCATGTTTAGTTGCATAAAGTATATCAAAGGAGAGTAAATTTGAAGTGATTTGACGAATGAAATGAGGTAATAATTTCTTACCACACTTTTGTGAAATTGTCGTACTACGTGCATTGAAATATTCAGAAATTTTGATTATAAATTCCCGTTAATTTTTTTTTTTTGGGTGGGGAGGGGCAGTTTATTTTTTTTTGTAGTGTACAATCCTTAATATTACTATCAATGCAGGTTTGTGAACTACAAATAGAAAACATAACAATATTTCCCCTAATATTATATGTTAACATGGAAAAGAATTTAAGCTTTGATATTACTTTATTCATTACTGAGATACTTTAATAGAATTCGAATATAATATAAAATTTTAGTGTGGCATATTATGCTTTATCCTTAAAGCCAGATAAAAGATTCCACGTCGGTTTGGATTTAGGTACGGAGGGAAATGAAAATAGCCTGCGATGAATTTCATGGGGACAATAAGCTTGTGAGGATCTATTACAATGAATACCAAATCCATGGATTGACCTGTCGCGCTCTTTTGTTAGCGACTCTTATTCATCTTCATTTTTTCCAGTTTTGTACCTCTCATCTACCAAATATGGACTATTGACAATCGTGTCGATGTAGGTACTTTATTGGGAACCTCCAAACGGTTTTAATATGAGCTTTATTGCAGAAGGTATTGGCTACCGAAAAATTGTGTCCTGCCTTTTGAAGTTCAATTTCATTTTATAAATAAAACAAAATATTCACTTCATTTATTACAGTGTCTATTAGACATCAGGTCATATCACTGACTTCATATATCGCATAAAATAAATTTAAAAAATAACGACTACCTGACAGTGTAAAAGCACTGCAGTATGTCAAGTACACGTAAAGTGTATCGAAGATTTCTGGTGTGAGTAATTACGAAATAATTTTCGTTGATATGTTGGGACCACAGCCTGGTTGTCCTGGAGACGCTCTTGCACTATGCCAAGATTACGCTGGATTTCACAGATTTATTTTTGGGCGTGTAAACACTGATTAGTTAGGTAAATCAATGAGGATTCGAATGAAATTTTTAACATACCTATAAATGAATTGGACAATACATAAAAGAAGTTCTAAGGTATACAAACAATATTAAATAAAATAAAGGTAATAATAAGATGAAAATTATAAATCATTAATAGAACAAAACACATGAAATATTCTATAAAAGAACAATTGAAATAATAATAACTAAATGATGGGGGGAAAAACAAGCATTTACTATTAAATTGGATACAAAACTCTACAAATAAAAACCTAACTTGAAAGATAAAACACTAATAAATAAAAAAGGTATGGTAAATAAAGATAAATTACAAGTTACTTGGTGAAATAGATTAATAAAATTTAATGATTTTTATTACAAAAATGGAACTAAATGAATAATATAATGAAAAAGTACCAATGGTGAAATACTTGATGTGCAGACTGTGAGGCAACTGTGGGTTGATTTTCAGAATGATTAGCAAGTGGATGCACTTGCTGAAGATTTTGATGTTGATAAAGACGGTAGACAGATGTAGATGTGATAAAGATGAGATAATATTAAACGGTATAATTTATATAGATAATGTAGGTAGGAGTAGAAAACTAAGTAACATTATAAACTGTGCACAGATAGACAACAGTTAAGGTTACCAGTATATTGTTTTCTCTCTCCACAATCCAAAGAGGTTGCAAGTGCCGTAGCTATCACCTGTACTTACAATAACTTGTTTTTAGTTTAACACTGATACAGAGGTTATATTACATTTATAAGAAATACAGTATGATTTAAAGCTAGTATATATAGCAATAAACGGTAAAACAAAATATAAGGAATGAGTGAGTTAGAAATTTAACAATTAAAAATGAAACAGATTAAAGGAGAAATCATGAAATGGGTTTAGAACTTCTTTTCATGGTGAAAGTGGAAAATTAGAGATTTAAGTATTGGGACGTAGAACGTAAAAAGTTTAAATTCCACTGGTGGATTAAAATCGGTCGCAAATGAGGTTGAGGGATACAATTGAGATATCGTAACGATACAGGAGATTCATTGGTCAAGGAAGGAATATACGCCATTTGGGGGGGGACAATGGAAAACTTGCCAGTAGACAAACGTAGGAATTATGCCCAGGAAATACAAAGTGATTGTATTGGATGGACACGGGATGTGACTTGTTAGAGAAAGTGGAAGCCTCCAGCACCGAAGGCGAGGAATCCTTATACCTGTCCTATGGTAGACGCCAGCATTAACCATTATGAAAAGAGACCTCTACAAGGACCGGCGGTCGTATCAGAAGTGTAGATGTGACGAGAGGCGCACTGTACTTCGTAATGAGTATAGAGGAACAAGGCCAAGGCATATCAAAACGTGGTGCGCTCGCAGAAAAAGAGATCCTGGGCCGAATTTAGCGTCGATGAATTCTCTACATGTAATCCCTAGGGTATTTCGTATAGGGTGGCCTTTGGTAAACTGACTCCACTACAGACGTTGGCACCTCTCAAGCATGAAGATTACCAGGAACTACAAGATTACAGGCCTTGGTTGACCGCAGCTACAGTCCTGGGATAGATTTAACGAGAGAGGGAGACAAAATCAATTGTATGGTCTTGATTATTCCTATTGCAACCTTTTCTTTTTTTTATAAGATCTGAATTTTTTGTATGTGTTTTAATCGATTTGAATGAAGGAAGATCGTTTTTGGCAAAGGTTAACTCTTCTAATCGGCTACGAACAATCAATTATTTTGGAAATTAAATCGTTGACTCTATTTTAGCCTTATATTTTGGTTTTGATATAAAACTACTTTAATAAGGTAAAAATTGTTAAAATTCCCTAATCATTCTGAATTATCATTAAAAGTCCGGCTGTAGTATTATTAAGCAAACCTTGAAGCTTCCAGTATTTTCTAATTTTCAAGAATAATGTTACAGATTTGACACAACCTTTCTTCAATCATTGTGAAATTTAATCCCTACAATTCAATAAATATTTGGATTTTTTTTTATTTCTGACATTTGAAGAACAAATATTGGGAGCAATGCAATCTTTTTGCTGTATCATAATTAGGGGCACAGGGAAACTTGATTGTTCGTAGCCGATTAGAAGAGTTAACCTTTGCCAAAACCGATCTTGCTTAATCCAAATCCATTAAAACACATACAAAAAACTTCAGATCTTATAAAAAAAAAAAAAAATGGTTGCAATAGGAATAATCAAGTCCATACATTGCTTTTGTATGGAAAATAGGTTTTTTGTATGTATTTTCCCAAAAAAAGAACTTAGATTTTAAAAAGCGGTGTATGCCATGGGTATAAATATGGAACAAATTTTATAAATTAAAATATATCATAAATTATTCAATTTTACGGGATGTGATCCCAATTGTATTTTTTAGATTTATGAATTTTGAATATCTAACAATGTTTTATCATTTTTAGATCTCAAAGTTTTAATGTCGGTCCTTTTTCAATTTATTTTACTCGGTTTTTATTTTATAATAGAAGATTACTTATAACAATTATTTATTTTACTTTTTTCTTTCTCTATCTTCTTAGTGTTGTTAGGCGTGGAGTAGCCTCAGTCCATTTCCTGTATACATCTCTATCCATTCGTCGGATATAATCCAGTGAGCTGTCACGTTCTCTTCCGAGTCCCCCTATGTATAGGTAGTCTAGGTCTAGGTCTATCGACTAGGCGCTTTCCTATTGGCCTTGCTTCCATGAGCCAGCGGGCTTTTCGGTTATCTCTCATCCTACAGACATGGCCGAGCCATTTCAACGTGTATAAACAATTATAGCAATTTTAATTGGGTTTTACAATTAATTCAGTGTAATTGTTCTTCAAAACCATTAATTTTTGATGTTTTGGACCATTTAACGGTTATCTTAACGGTTAGCAATTATAGTGTAACTGAGACTTGTAATTAAAGTACCCATATAATGATTCCTGCCTAACTCTGACTCGTATTACATCCAGTCACAATCGCTTTAATCATTATATTCTTAAATAATTTTTTTTCTACAGCATATTTTTTTAAAATACGATAATCAAAGTTATATTTTAATGTGTATTAAATAATTGTAAAATGTAGTGCAAATGATCAAATCGGCCGTGATAATGACAAGATACACGACTTACAAATCAAGTCCTATGAAGTAGGCTACCTGACTGAAGTCCGTTCTCAGTTAGTCACAGGCCCTTCAATTTCGGGGTAATAATACACTCAGAAATAATTTCCTAAATAGGTATGCCTATTTATATAGGTATTAGATATATTTATAAGCTTTAGATTTATTTGGGATAAGTCATAATCTATCAAAATAGGGAAGAAGAAGAAGCTATCAAAGTAGGGATGATTGTTTAGCGAAAATTGAATTCCAACGGAGAAGGACGGTTGGCCCCAGAGGTGGACTTACTTATGGTCTAGGAGACGAAGAAACTGAGACGGTGTAGTGGGCAGTATGCCTAGGAACTCCTGGAACGCTGCAACAGAATCGCCGATAAACTCATCTCAGATGATGGACACAATCCAGGTAAAGGGTCAGATGCAATTTCTATCCAATGTACTAAAAATTCAGTTTTCAAAAGAGGGAATGAACACAGCAGAAGAACAAGATAAATCAAAACTAAATCAACCACCAAGTAATTGTAATCTAATTGATTAATAAATTCAACAATCAAAAATAATTTAACTAAACAAATTGTAACCACCTTTGGTCAAACATGCATATCAAATGTCATAAATTCTTCAATAATATATGCATATCACAATTTAGCCGTTTTTCATCTATTTAAATCCACTAAATACAGTCCACTTCAATATCTAATCTAGAACCATTTTTATAATAATCAATTACTGGAGATTTTTATTCATCTCAGACTGCGGTGATTGAGCACTACAGATTAGAACTCCTTTCAAGGAAACGGCTTCGGTTTTCTCCAGTAAATCTTCTGAGATGTTGGCTGCCATCCTTTTGGTTTTTCTAAGATCCTGCGAGGCTGCTGCTCTCACTTGTATTTTGGTCAGTATGTAAGCGTGAGCGATTTCTGGTAGCAGGGTTAGCACCGGAACCGCCAGCGAGGTCTCGAGACGTCCTCGAAACGTGTAGAACTGCCGGCCTCACTATGGGCTGTGTTTGTGGTTGACCATCACCATTGACCATCTTGGTTAGTAAAAATAAATAAACAAAGAAAGAGAAAAGGAGATAAAAGAAAAGAATACGAGAGAAAAAAATGTTACGATAGGAGAACAGTTTCCGTATTTCGGCACCACTTATGAGCTACAAAAAAAGGAAAAGGGGAACAGAATACTGACGCACGCTTACTAGAATATTACTGATGTTATTCTTTCTTTATTGTTCTTTATATACATTATCAGTGTTAATTTACATGGTAAATTTCTTCAAGAAAGAAAGAAAAACCAATAGATGGGTAAATGTATTTGAAAAGATCAACTGTAACATTTGCTTCGTTCATACTCGTGTCTTATAATTCTTAGTAATAAGTAAGTAAAGAACTTATAATTCTTAAGTAAAGAACTTACAACTCTTAATAAAGAAATAATGGACGAATATGTATATAGTTTGCGCTTATCGCATAACTTATCCTTAGGAGTAAATAAAAATAAACAGAAGCTTTTTTTTTAAAAAAAAAAAATTGTATTAGCACACCTAGGTATTTATTATATGGAAGGAGCATCAGGAGAGAGGAGTCAACTTGCATGCGTAGATAAAGGGAAATTATTATGCTTTTTCCTAAACCGACCGACAAATGAATTTTTACTTCGATGATTCGGTGATATTTTAAAAATGGCAATGGTGCAAATTCATTATAAAATAAAGTTAAATTATCTTGAGTTTATATTCATATTTTGTCAATGCCAATTGCATGTACTCTGAGTACATTGGAAAACTAGGGGTAGAAAGAGGACGCTCCATCCTTGAGATGAAAAGACTAGCCTGGGACAGGGACCGGTGAGCTAGATGGACTGAGACTGCAACTCCACGCTTGACTGAACACAGGAGTTAGAGGAAGAAGTCAATGCTAATTTATATATTAACATAAGTTTTTCAATATTTAATGTGAAGCAGCAGTTATTGTTGGTTGAAATTGAGCTAAATGGATCGAAACGTTTAATACAATAATGCTTAAAGGATTTAAATTTTCCTTGCAATAACATAATTTGTGATGCTATGTGCTATTTATGTGGGAGCGTGGTAGCCGCGGGGTAAAGCGTGTGGCTACTATCTCTAAGGACTCGAGTTCGAATCCGGCTGGGCAGAAAATTGTTTTCTGAAAGATTGCTGATTGACTGTGTGTATCAATGAATGGAATATAGTTCGGGTGCGGTCAAATAAAACTCAAATAGTAAATGGGTGTACTATTTTTATTATACCACGTTGCAAGGCTTCGTCAGGGCTAAAAAAGATACAAACACTTGACATAGTTACAAAAAAAAAAACATTAGTCGAAAATAACAGGGGTATACAATGAAACGTAAATATTTTTAAAATATTTATTTATTGCTATTTACAACTGTACATTATAATACATTTAGTGAATCTGATCTAAGTTAAATTTGAGTGTTACAGGCGTGTAGAGAAACTACCCATTGTTAGCACTCTAATGACATTTTACATTAGCTGGTCTCATGGCCATCTAAAAATTTAATAAGAGAAATTAAAGGTTATAAACAATAAATAACAACGGTAATAGTAACAGATAGATAAGAGGTAAAATAAGAGAAGAAATATTAAAGGAAGTACAAATTAAGAGATGAAAAAGGAAAAGAATAAAATCAAATGAAAATCAATGAAACAGAATCAGGTATGAATTATGAATTTTGACAGTCAAAGTCTGATTGAACCGTTTGTATTGGGAGGAGTGGCGATGGCAGTTAAGTACGTCACATAATAACAAAAAAAAATTTGTGTACAATTTATGTTTATGCTATGAAAATTTTGTATTTAATTAGGTTGTGTGGTAGATTTTTTCAGAAAAATTATATTTGTTAATTAAATCTTAATTAATGTTACGATGTTTTTACAGAAAATGTTTTACAGGATATTTTTTCCTTAATGAAGAAGGACTCTTAAATATTTTAAGGACTTTTAATTGAAGAAACTTCTGACGCTAATATAATAAAGAACTCTCTTTCAAAAGAAGTTTAATCTAATTAATTATGAAATCTTAAAATAATTTATATTTACATTTATATCTTGTTTGCTTTTAAATTATTTTTTGTTTCTAACCCTGTTTTATTTACATAACTGTTGCAAACACACCCACACCTGTGTGGAGTAGCTAGTCTCCCATCGGGCGCCTCCCCAGGTGGCGGATAGGGAGATTCTCACCAGATATGGCGGGAACCGGGGAAATAAAATACCCGAGGTGGACCAAAACTAGATTCAAATCCAGACGCGACGGTTCCTAGAATAGGCGGCGTACTGGTCAGCATCTGTTCCTCAGGTTATAAGCGGGTGTTTCAAAACCTGGCAGGAGGTATAAAATGCGAAAATACTATGAAAAAGTATGGAAGATAGTGTTAACTGTGCTACGGTGCAGGGGCACGGAATCCCAGAACCGGCGCCAATAGGGAATGCGAAAGCGGGTTCCCCGGCGTCCTCATCATACGACCACAGTGCTGCAATGGTGGGAGACTTTGCCATTGTAGCATCTAATGCCATAAGACTTACCACAACAGGGATGATGCAGAATCTGGGGAGCAAGACTAAACAGCTTCTCTCTTTCATCCGCACCAAGAACAATGTGCATGGCAAGATAAGGAGTTTTGCGTGCGAAATACAACTGTATTTTGAAAAGTTAGAAACAGCTGCACTCGAAACTACAGACGGCCACACCCAATCGAAGGAGGTAAGTCCACTTAGGAAGAATGCTGTTAAATCAGAAGGAACAGTAACCACACCTTCTTTAACAGGTGAACACTGCAAGCAAGAAGAAAATTGAACAACCCAATGCACCAGTGGTGCGTCATAATGCAAATCGCCCTCAGAGATCTAATGCAGTTCAGCGTGGAGAACAGCAGGAGAAGCTATGGCAAGAAGTGTGAAAGAAATCGAGGAAGAAACCTCGCCCTAAGCCATCGAGGCCTGCTGCAGTCATTTAAAAATACCGGAAAGCCAGTCCTACTTAGATGTCCTGCGAAAGGTGAGAGAAGATCCGGCGATGGTGGAAATGGCTTCATCAATCACAAAGGTCCGAAAAATTAATAAAGGCGACCTTTTACTCCAATTGTACATGAAGAAAGAGCAATCCCTTGCTTACTAAAAAGCTCAATGGAGGGTGTGCTTGACGAAGGGGCAGAAGTGAAGACTTGGGTGGAGGAGTCCCTTTATGAGCTGCGAGATTTAGATGATCTCACCACCAAAGAGGAGGTTGCGGAGGCCTTTAAACCTCTCCTGGGTGAAGAGTTAATGCCCATCACAGCGGTAAAGTCCATCCGGAAAGCCTATGGTGGTACGCAAACGGCGGTAATTTTACTTCCGGTTCTCTAGGCTAGGAAGATTATGGCTCAAGGAAAGGTCCGAGTAGGACTGGCGGTTAGCCGTATACGGGAAAGACTCAGAGTTCCAAAGTGTTTCCGTTGCTGGGAATATGGACACATAGCTCGGAATTGAGTCAGAAAGGATAGAACCTCCCTATGTCGAAACTGTGGTAAAGCAGGTCACAAAGCTAGTGATTGTGACCAGAAACCTCAATGCGCATTATGTGCGGGAAATGGAGATGCTGACCACCCCAGTGGAAATAGTAAGTGCCCAGCTTTCCGTTCAGCTTCCGCTCAATTCTGGTTCATTGAAAACCATGACGCAAATCAAACAACATCGTAGATGAGGATACACCAGTTGAATTTGAACCATTGCGAAGCTCCTCACGATCTCCTTTACCCAACGGTACGGGAACGGCACATTGACGTTGCTATTCTCAGCGAACAATATAAAAATCTGGATGACAACTCGTGGGTATCCGATGCCAGTGGTAAAGCTGCTATTTGGGTCTGTAATTCCCAAAATATTCAGGAAGTGAATACTACATCGCACTCCGGCTTTGTATGGGCAAAGATCAATAACGTGTACATATTTAGCTGCTACGCCTATCCCAGCATCACAATAGAAGACTTTGAGAATTTGTTGGATCGCATTGTCTTAGAGGCTAGTTGCCATAATCCAACTATCATAGCTGGTGATTACAACGCATGGGCAACGGAATGGGGAAGTAGAATAACAAATCGACGTTGATGACGTTGTGAAGTTCTCCTGGAAGCTTTCGCACAACTAAATGATATGATCCTTATGAACACCGGAACAAATCCGACGTTTACAAGAGCAGGAAGATCATCAATCATTGATTTGATGTTTGTCAGTGGACGCATGCATCGGATCTCTAGTTGGGAGGTGTGTAGATTTGATACAAACAGTGATCACGAGGCTATATTGATCACACTGCATACGCCTACAAGAAAGAAGAGTTGTCGATGGCGGACTAATGGCTGGAATACAAAAACTTTTGATGATGCTTCATTCACTTTAATGTGAATTAAAAGGGTCAGCCGAGGAAAAATGCGCGTATGACTGACCTCTTTTATATCTGGGGCTTGTGATGCAGCTATGACCCGTTCAAAGCCTGGCAAACATCATTCCTCAGTGTACTGGTGGACGAATACTATTGACGATCTTCGTCGTTGATGCAACCAAGCAAGAAGACGTTACCAGCGAGCGAGACGTCTACTACCAGAGTTTTCAGTTCTTCAAGAAGAGTTCAAGAGAGCTAGAAGGAACCTCCGACAAGCCATTAAAGAAAGAAACGACGGTGCTGGAGAGAACTCTGTGATGAGGTGGATGCAGAACCATGGGGTAGAGCTTACAAAATAGCGCTTAAGAAACTTTGTAAAGGCACGATGCAGGTCCCAACGAGACCGAATGTTGTAGACAGTATAGTCAGATCACTATTCCCTGAACAGGCGAATATTATTGAATGCATTGACAATATATATAACGGACATTCCACAAATTACGCAGGAAGAGATAGAGGACATCGCCTCGGACTTAAAACATGGCAAGGGACCAGGATTGAACAGATTTCCTAATGTAGCTCTGAAGGTAGCTCTCAGGAAATGGCCGGATTTTTTCATCAATCTATTAAATTTGTGCATTCGTGAAGGCTCAATTCCGAAACCTTGGAAGAGACAGCGCCTCGTACTCATTCTAAAGAGTAAGGGAAGACTGGAAGACCCGTCAATCTATCGTCCAATTTGTTTATTGGATATCATGGGTAAAGCATTCGAGAAAATCCTTTCCCTCTGGCTACAAGAGTTCACGGAGGGAGTTAATGGCCACTCGCGTGCTCAATACGGATTTTGTAAAGAGCGATCCACGATAGATGCTGTTGGATTGGTAGTCGAGATGGCCCACACAGCAGTTGCAGGAGCAAGGTGGAGGAGAGGTGCTAAGTGTTATGCTGCAATCATCACGTTAAGAATGCTCCTCCTATCCTATCTTATGACAGTTCTCACACACTACTTCAAAGATAGAGTTCTGTTTTATTTTTGTGGGATTCGTAGATGACGTTGCAGTTGTAATGGCAGCTTGGAAGAAGTTATCGCCTCATCGCTAACCAGGCTGTTGCTACGGTACGAGGTTGGCAGTCTTCGGTATCCCTTTAACTTGCAGATCACAAGACTGAGGTTCTCCTAGTAACTAGCAGGAAGCAGACTGAGTCTATCACTTCAGTTGTACAGTTGTAGTAGCCGCGAAGTACTTGGAAGAAGTTACCCTCATCGCTAACCAGGCTGTTGCTACGGTACGAGGTTGGCAGTCTTCGGTATCCCTTTAACTTGCAGATCACAAGACTGAGGTTCTCCTAGTAACTAGCAGGAAGCAGACTGAGTCTATCACTTTCACGGTTGGTAGAAACGAAACGAAACGGTTGGTCGTTCTCAGTCTTGCTTAAAATACCTAGGAGTCATGATAGGTGCACGTCTCCGCTTTTATATTCACACGGAGTATATCAGCGCCAAACCTGCTAAAGTAGCATCCATTTTGTCACGCCTCATCCGAACGTTGGAGGTCCCAGAGGATGTAGCCGAAGGATCCTTGGTACTCTAGTTCCCTCCATTATGTTATATGCAGCCCCGATTTGGAAAGAAGCGATGGTTACCAAATCATACAGGAAGTAATTGGTTTCAGTTTATCGCAGAATTTCATTAAGGACAGTTAGTGCTTTTCGAACTGTTTCCTACGAAGCGGTGTGCGTGATAGCCCGAATGCCGTCTGTGGAACTCCTTGTTGAAAAAAGAAGCAGGCACTACGGACGACGCATATACGTTTCGAGAGAACAAGAGTGAAAAATAACCATCGACCTGTGGCGGCACGTTGGCAGGCTGCAGATTCCGGAAGGTGAGAGTTCACTACTCGGGAGGTTAATACCCGATGTGGACACGTGGTATGGGCGCCAGCATGGTGAGGTGGATTTTTACGTGACCCAACTTTTGACCGGACATGGTTGCTTTAGAGCCTACCAGTACCGCTTCAAACTGGACAACACCGCGAAATGCCCTAGATGTCAGACTGTCGAGGAAATCGCGGAGCATGTGTTTTTCACTTGCATTCGCTTTGCGGCAGAAAGAAGTGAATTGAAGAGAGTGTGTGGAGTAGAGATGCGACATCGATAAAAAAACATCGCTGTTTTAGAACATCGATGTTCAATACTAAATCATCGATGTTCAAAAAACATCGATGTATTTTTTTAACCATTTCAGTAACATAAAGACTACGCATGCTCCGGCCAGTCAGAAGTGCTTTTTCAATCAACCAATAGGACATGGACTCCAAAAAACATCAATGTTTTAAAATATAGTTGCTTACAATATATTACCCATAAACATTGATGTTTTTGAACAACTATTTCAGAAACATAAGGTCTATCCCAACGATTCCGCGCCCTACGGCCTTTAAAAAGTGCTTTTTGAAACAAAAAAATCGACATCGACTACAAAAAAACATCAATGTTTTAAAATATCGTTCCTCACAACACATTACTCAAAATACATCGATGTTTTTGGATAATGTATTGCAACTAACAATATTTTAAAAGATCGATGTAGATTTCTTTGTTTCAAAAAGCACTTCTTACAGGCCGTATGACGCGGGTTCGTTGGAACAGACCTTATGTTTCTGAAATAGTTGTTCAAAAAATCGATGTATTTTGAGTAATGTATTGTAA
>NW_027105775.1:81799-92548 GCF_000696795.3 Halyomorpha halys
GTAGAATGCGGGATCGTTGGAACAGACCCCATGTTTCTGAAATAGTTGTTCAAAAACATCGATGTATTTTGGGTAATGTATTTTAAGCAACGATATTTTAAAACATCGATGTTTTTTTAGTCGTTGTCGGATACTTGTTTCAAATTGCACTTTTTACAGGCCGTAGAATACGGGATCGTTGTAACAGACCTTATGTTTCTGAAATAGTTGTTCAAAAACATCTATGTTTATGGGTAATGTATTGTAAGCAAAATTATTTTGATATTCAACAATGATATTTCAAAACATCGCTGTGTTTTTTATCAATGTTGCATTATTTTTTGCAAAAACCACTTCCGACTGGGCGGACTATACGTCGTCGTTGGAACAGACCTTGAGTTACTGAAATGGTTGTTCAAAAACATCGATGATTAGAAAACATCGGCCTAAAAACATCGATGTTTAGAAAAAATCGGTCTTAAAACATCGATGTCGCATCCCTAGTGTGGAGGACTCATCACACCAGAGAACGTGGTGAGCTATATGCTACTTTATGACCAGCTCTGGAACGCAATGAAGAGATTCATCAGTCGTCCTCAAGAAGTTGAGAGAGGAAGAAAGGGCTAGAAGACTGGACATGGACCATTTCCCTCCACGAAGTAATGCCTAGCGGCGGTCCCGGGGAAAGGAATGAACAGGTATAGGGCGGTGGTTTTAGTGGGTAAAAATCCCACACACAGATAGGTACGGGCCTATCCGTGTCTTTTGAAGATTTCCACCACCCCTCGTAAAAAAAAAAACAAAAAAAAATACACACACATATGCTGTCGGTGGAACTCCTTGTTGGAGAAAGTAGGCAATATTGACGACGCTCTTACGTTTCCCGAGAAGAAAAGCGGAAAACAACCATCGATCAGTGACAACAGCGTTGGGGGATGTAGATTCCAGGAGGTGGACTCGTAGGCCAATACCCGATGCTGGGTATGGTCGCCGACATGTTGAGGTGGATTTCAATGAAACCTAATTGTTAACTGGACATGGATGCTTCAGAGCCTACTAGTACCGATTCAAACTGGACAACACGGCAGAATGTCCTGCATGCCAGACAATCGAGGAGACAGTGGAGCACGTATTTTTGCTTGTATTCGCTTTGCTTAGAAGAGAAGAGAATTGAAGAGAGTGTGTGGAGGAGGCGTTACACAAGAAAATGTAGTGAGCCAAATGCTGCGCTCAGATCAGCATTAGGACGCAATGAAGAGATTCACCACAGTCGTTTGGTTGAGAGCTGGAGAGTGGGCTAGGAGGCACTGAAAACGATGGGAAGAAAATAATTTCCATTTCCCTCCATGCAGTAATGCCTAACGGTGGATCCGTGGAGAGGAAGGAACAGGTGTAGGGCGGTAGTTTTGCTGGGTAAGAATCCCACACACGGATAGGTACGGGCCTATTCCTGTCTTTTGAAGATTTCCACCTACCCTTGTAAAAAAAAACAAAAAGAAGTTTTCTAAAGAATCAATTGTTTTAGTTTTGGTTACTGCCATTGAACAAACATATTTTTATATTCCCATTTTATATCATGTTTTTTCAAAAATTCATATGGAGATACAGGTCTTGATTTATAAACTAAGGTTTACAAAATGGGAATGGAATGCTTACGTATGGTTTACCAGGGATTTGCTTTATTTTCACCAGAGGGTCGACAATCATGAAGTCAACAATAGCAATGTTAAAAACGAATACAAGTTTGTAGAGATTCATTTTGAAAGGGCACAAATCTTAATTGATTAAATTGGTTCACTTTTTAGTTTAACGCAGTTGATCAATAGTTCACATAATTAATATGAACACTGGTCCTTTTATATCACCCATAAAACATAGAGAACATGTATTTCATACATAAAATTTTCGTTAGTCATAAAGTTCATCATAACAAAAGTTCATTTTACACAAGTAGGTCATGAGAAAAAATGTATTGGTAGTGTTCATTTCCTTTCTTTCCTCGTGACCAGATCATATCCATATTTGAAAAGACAGTTTAAAGTGGAATGATCTTTACTTTTTCTTTCATGACCACACCTTTTATAATAATTATTATTACTAAAACTACTTCAAATATATGTTTATCATATACAACAATTGTTCAGTCAACTATACAGAACAAATGAAGATTTATCTAGGGCTAGTAAATTGCACAGTCAGAAATATACTCTAATTGAAACGCAATAATCATTAATTTGTTACTAAGTATAGAATGAATGAGTAATGTTAGGCTTAACCAGAGCCAGGAAGGATAGAAGCGAAGAAGTATGGCAGATGTGCATTGAATCAAGAAAGAAATTGAAGCAATAATAAATAACTAGTCAAGTCCAGCATCCATTCAATGAGAAACAATGACAATATTGATTGATCAATCAGAATACAGTAAATCAAACAGAAAATTTCATCAAATCGTTAGAACTGAAACAGAATATTTTAGTTTGGCCAAAGTTATTTTACTTCTTTTTGTATCAAGTTGATTTTTATTCTTTGTATTGAAATTTATTATTTTGTTTAAAGTCCCGTTATAAATATAATGTAAAGTTAATTCTGAAATTTTATTCAGTCATTCAAAAATCACACTATAAAAAACGTTAATTCGCATTCATTACATAACCAGTCCAAAATTCCTTTTTTTATCCATGGGTAATATTTAGCTCACAATGAGTTACCCTGGTCATGAAACACTTTTACTAACCTCTGGTTTCATTTAAGCCGTGATGGGTGAGAAAGATCAGCAGGAAATAAAGTAGCGATAAAAAATCAACGACAAAAAGTGAAGACAGGCGAGATTTGGAGATAGAAATAGGGAAGCAGCTGTGAGGGAGGGCAGAGAGAGTGCAATAAAATGGAAGCAGTCGTTTTCTTTGTCTATGTTCTGTCAAATGAAAAGCCAGAGCATCGCTGTTTACTCTTTGCCACCCCAACGGATTTCTGCTAAGCCAAATATTTTTATTATTATAATAAAAAGGAAAATTAAAATGTTGTTAAACTTGGCCTTCATCTCAGTGGTTTTTCATTATATGAAGATAGTATCCTCTAGATTTCAATTTCAAGAATATTATTTTCCTCAAGTGCTGTTTCTGTAGCTTGATTTTCTTCAGTTTGGAAATTTCCAAGCCCATATTTCAGTAGTTAACTCTGTCTAAAACTTTATTTTTATAATATTGGAATTTTTCTTCTTTTTATAAATAATATACATTTTTATATAAAGCGCATAAGTTTAGCATTTGTCTAGAACTATAGAAAGAAAAGTTTTGTTAATTCTAATAGTATGGCGAAAATTTCAGATCTATGTCTAATAATATTTCCGAAAGTTATTTCGTTTGTTGTTATTTTAATTTTTTATTTAATGTTTCAGTGAACGTTCTGACTGGAATGTTTATATTGGTTTCTAAACTAATCGAAGAATTTGCCTCTTTAATAGCTTGTTTGATTTAATAGTTCTATTAATATATAATAAGGACGATTTAGTATACCTAACGACTTAGAGTTTTTGGAAACACACATAGGAAGTGGCCCTGATTTGTACTGGCATTGTTCGTGTTAATGGTTTAAGGAAATCGTTTCGCAAATAAATATTAATAATACATTTCGCTCACAATGCAAGATTTCTATCTTTAAATATTCAAGAGGTCATTTCGGGGTTGGGGTGATCTTGAATTTTGTTTTTATAGGATTACTCTTATATTCAGTTTTAGCACAGGTACGTCATTAGTTTATATAGGCTGCTATTTCTTCTTTATTGAATGTAATAGTGTCGTTTTAGTTTTTCATAGGTTTCCACCATACCGTGATTCTAAGACTTCCCAGTGAGAGAATTTTTCAATTGGTTCAAGTTGTTTCGCTTTATCAAGTATGGTATATTAATTTGATTTTATATATTTTTATTCTGAGGGTTGGGCATTTAGTTTTAATTTAGAAAATTCAATTTTCTGAAATATTCTCTCTCAGTCATCTATAGTGGTTTCCCCGTTAGATTCGCGGTCAATGCCATATGTTTCATTTAGTTTTATTATTTCTTGTGAGTCGTTTTCCTAGGATAAACCGTTTTCTTTTCGCATATAAATTAACCAAAAGGTAGTTCAATTTGTAATCCTTCATTGCCGCGGGTTTTAAATATTTATTACTTTTCCACATTAACCGGCTGGTTAATTACAATAAATATTATGACAACTTTCCTGAGAGTGTTGAGTACTTTCCGCGTCATTGGTAACCATGTTCTTGAGCTTCTAGTAGCGCGTTTTCTAAATTGGCAATTAGTTCCCGATACTCAAAGATGTTTGAAGAGATCAATGGCTTATCATTGTTTTATATATTTATATAATTTATATAATTATATTTTATGTATTTGCAAAGTGGATGTATTCGAATTGAGATTTTATTTTCAAAATTTATAATAAAAAAAATTACAATAAAGAAAATCAGATAATATATATTTTAAAAACATGTTTAAAAAAAGATATAAGTGATTTTTATTAAGTATGAACGTTTTAAGGTCATTAGCGAAGTAGTAAAACACTTCTAAATCAAAGGATATTAACGTGGAAAAATATTCAAAAACAAAAAATAAATTCCTCCTTATACCCCTACCTAAACGTGGTAAGGACGCTTAAATAAAAAGTAAAAACAAACAAGGGGTATAACACGTAGAAATAAGAATCCAGAGCCATTTATGGAACAGCCGAGCAAGATGACACAAGATCAAAACATAATACAATATGAACGCTTTATGTTGTAACATTTTCTTCGTCCGGTTGTTGCCTGATTATATGTATTTTTTATTTAATGAGGTTCTCTGTATTGCTGAGGGAACAATATTTTATATCGAAATATACTCTACATCTCAGTAATTAATTTTAAAATATTATTTTAGGATGTTTAATTGATTAAATATGTTTGATTAATCAATTAATTGAGACTGATCATCTTTAAATATAAAAATATATTGTGCGGACTGGACAAGTTATGGTTTCAGTTGGTTCATGGTAGTTGAGGGTGTGTCGAGATAGATAAAGGTGGTCTGGTTAATATTTGACCCTATCTTAACCAGACCACCTCTGTCTATCTCGACGCACCCTCGACTACCTTCAACCAACTCTAACCATAACTTTCCCAGCCTTGGGTCCAAAATCCAAAAATGATCTTTAAATTGAAGGGAAAGAACCATTTTCTCCCTACTTCGAGCTTTTAGGCTTCTAAGTGAAGGAGCAAACTAAGCAATTCTGAAATTTTTTTCTAGTAACTTGTATTCAAATATAGAAATATAACGGATAGTAATCTTACCTCCATAAATGTATTACATGTTACACCGATACTGGCTAAGTTATCGCCGTTTCTTCAATTAAACCTTTATTTTGTTTTATCCGTATTAGTTTCGAGCTCTAATTCATTACCGTATTTCACTTATGTTCTCGCATTTGATTGAATAGTTTTGATTGCACCATTTAAAAGGTTAGTGTAATCTTGCCTCAAGTAATAATTTGACATTCCCGAAAAGATACTATTATATTACTCCTCAGATAATACTTCAAAAAGGAGATGTATGCAAATATTGTACTTACCATCACATATAATTAATTATAAAAAAAACTTGAAACATTAAATTAATAAACAAGATTTAATTCATAAAAAAAATTGATCACTAGAATAAAAAAAAAATCACTAGTATTAGATAGATGAGTGTGAACACTTTCGCATTGGTAAATAGGAAAATGAATACCTTCAGTAAGAAGCCAGCAGGGTGCACTTATTTTTTGAATTCCGTGTTTACCTATTCTCATCCCATGTGGAATAATTTCACCTTTTTCAAATCTTACCTAAAGGCACCTTATCATTTTAAGCACTTATCTAAAGGTTTATCGTCAGATAATTGCTATCTCGAATAATTATACAATTAAAAGAATATATCCTTTAGGTATATTCCATTAAATTTAGTTTAGTCAAGATCTTGTTGATCAAAAAACCTTAGAGATATTAATGATTTTATTCATTTAATAAACATTCAGAATGAAAAATTATCTTTGTTAAAGCTACCTCAAATCGACTATTTGAAAGGCTTTTTGTTGGAAGGCTTTAAAAATGAACAAAAAACAAACTGGCTCAGATTAAACATTTATTTGGTTCAATTTAAACATGGTAAAAAAAAAACAACTAAAAACTAACAAACAAAACATACAAGTAAAAATAAAAAAAGGCCTTTCAGATAAAAATAAAATTAGATAAATAAATTAAGAAAACAAAAGAGACGAATTTACAAACAATATCGATAGATCCGAAGAAGAGTGATGCCGAGATAGGTCGCCGCTCGTATTGCTAAATAAATCGCTGCAATGGTCCAGAGTTGGTGTAGTGGCTCATTGATGGTCCGAATATCCAACAGTCATGTGATATAAGGCAAGCCGACAAAATGAACGCAGACAGGGCTGCTAATGACGCTACCAGGGCCAATAATTAGTCGGAACTGCAATTAATAAAGTGGAAATACAGAAAAGGTCTGGTTCCGAACTGTAATGACTCACTAACTCACTAAAAATGTCCAAACTATTAAATTATAAGGGCAGACAGGGCTGCTTAGGCGCTACCAGGGCCACTAATTAGCCGGAACTGCCCCAAAAAACTAAGATGGTCGGTCCGTTGCTAGGTGACGCAACAATGATCACCCCTAGCAACTGTCTCTATTACTCATTATTACAAACAAATATAATTACACCTTTTTCTTTTCAAATAACTAAATCTAAATAAAACAATACAAATAAAAATAAACGTAACTAAATTAAATACTAATAAAACTATATAACTATATAACTAAAACTATAAAACTAAATACTATTTACAACGTAATTATATTATGGCGTTAACAATCTTGTTAAGGACTTTGGCAACTATGAAACTAGTGCACGGTCATTAGCATTATAAGAAACAATACATTTTTGCACATTACAAGCATTTGATTGTAGTTTTTGACAAAGGCTCTCATTACACATCAGAGAAGCTTTATATAAGGTATTAATTAAATCTTACCTCAGAGCCAGTTCCTTTAGCCAAAGATATTCCAAACTTGCTTAGACGTTGATCTATTTTACTGGCAGAGCGCTATTAATATTCTGCCATTCCACACATTATTTATAATTTCCTGATATAATATTTATTCATTTATTGAAATGGACAACTGTTTAGAAAAATTCAATAGGAAAATGTGATGTATGTTTCAGAACGCATGATAATCTCGAGAAGGAACCCGTTGGTAATTCAATTATTGCTTTTAATTAGAAGATCCCGTTATCATATTTTTTTTAGAAGCCTTGGAGAATTTAAGGGATTGTTAAGGATGAGAGATTAAGAACTAATGGGTTTGGATGGGTATGGATTTAGTAATGAAATGGAGTATATCTATTTCAAGCCAAATTTCCAATGAATGGGATGTTGAGGTCCTTGTGAATCAGTTTATTTGTGATACAATAAGGATTGTCAAGTAGGTCTTGTAGTAATTTCAATCTACAAGCAGTTTCTTGTCGTTTCAGTCTAGTATGGGGATTCCGTCCAATATGATGACGTCCTATGTTTAACAAGCTGGGATATTAAAAAAAGGTACAGTAGGGCAGTATATACAGAAGAGTATAGGTTTACGACGGAAAGTTGGTCTGACAGGATTTGTTATGATTTATAAAACAAAATTATTTAACATAATTTACCTAAAACTAGAATAAGATTATATAAAGTAACTAAAATACTTTACATAAAGCAACTAAATATATAAATCCACTAAAAGATATACTACCAAGGAATAGGAATCATAAAAATACACATTCATTTCTTTTTTTTTTTTTAATATTTTCTTTGTAAGCAGTTATAAGCAAAGTGCATGAATTAAAAAAAAATCATGTTGATAAAGAAATTGCTGTACATATCCTCTGAATTAATAAAAGTCGTCGTATTTTGATGGCTAATTCATTATTGGATGTGTTGAACATTTTCTCTGGCCAATAACAAATTATTAATATTTGTGCTCACGATGTTTTATAAAATTCTTATTTCTCTCAAGAAATAACTTTTAATGATGGCGGTCACAACTTAAAACAAAACAGCATCAAAATATTTAATCAATACCACATTTCAGGATAAATTGTTTGCAATTTTCAGAGCAAATTAAAATTCAGACTCAAATATATAAACTGTCTTTTACCTCTACTTGATAGAATTTATTATACTTAGAACAAGATCAGACAAAAAATACTAAAACATGAATAATTAATCATTTTATTCTCAGAATATATTGTTCCAATAAAGTTTATCTAATTTTTACGTATACGAGAAAAATTATATTTATATGTACCTATGAAGGTCAAAAACTTAATCCTACATTAAATAAAAATAAATAATGGATATACATGGGTGTTTTAAGATGGTTCGCCATTGTATAATTTTTCGATGGTAAAACTTAACATAACATGGTCATAAGAAACATTATATAAATTTTACTCCTACCCTTGCTCCGTGACACAGTTTAAAGAAGCAATTGCGTGAGATGATCATGATAGTATAAATGTTTCAATTAATTAGATGAATTGTTGAAAAATTTCACTGATGCCAGTGGTATTTTTTTTTCAAAGGATAATTGTTGGTTTACCAATAAATTGTTATGAGAATATATATAATTATATTTTACATACAATACAGCCTTAAAAACTCAACACCTATAAAGTGCAAGGACTGATAATGTTAGTCCTCTCTAATTTTTTTCTAGTGTATCAATTATAAAAACCTTATCTTATCGTGCATATCTTTGGAAAAAAAATTATAATAACTTATATTTTTATATTTCTCTATAAAATCAGGTGAAATAAAAAATAAAATTAATATCATTATAAAAACTATTTATTATGGTTGTTTATATTTATTTTTTATACTTTTATCTAATTATTATCTATCGAATAAATCTATGTTTCATATTAGATTTTAGCTTTATTAATTTTTATTATGTAAGAATAGTTTAATATTATGATCATACTTTATGAATGTTCTTGTTGTCTACGCTGTTAGTTCTCATGAATCATATTTTATTTGATTTCCTTAAAATTTTAAACAAATAAAATAAGAGTGTGATACATTTTAAATGAATATCTAAATTTTTTTACATAATCTATTCTGACCCTTCTTTATTTTTCAAAAGCAATTTATATATCTTAATCAGTAATATAAATATGAATTTTTGTTTTATTTATCCTATCCATTTTAATAACAAACGAATGGCTAATGGTCACATACTAGAATATTGGTTGATTTTAATGACCACTCTGCCAAATGAAGCTTATCGTTACACTCCAATTGTTTGTTAACAGAGAATAAAAGAGAATTTGTTCATTTGATCATGCTTGTTTGGACAATGTTTTTCCTTTCAACAATTATAGGTTCTATTGATGGAATTGGAGTCGACTGAGATACCAATAAGTTCAATCGAGATATCAATAAGAGAACATTTCAAAAGGAACATAAGGATTTCTATAAAGGAGTTGCATTTTGACTTGTAACCAGATTTGAAGATTTTTTTATTATCTACCTAAGCCTGTAGATTATAAAACGTTATTGATTTAAATTCATAATGACAGTTCATGAGTATAGCCGGATGTCTTTAAGCGTTAGTTCTTGGTTCTTTCTTTCTCTAGTTGGATAAATAGCAAACTTCAACATTGTGAACTCCAATTTTTCCTAGGTATATTTTTAAAAAAATGTTGGAAAACTAAAAAAGAATTTTTTTTTCTATGTTTTCTTTCAATAGAATAAAACCAAATAGTAATGAAATTAATTTAAGCAAGTGTATATTCCTTACATATTTTTCGTCTGGGGTGTATTTAGGAGCTATCCGCTGTTTGTCTAATTGCGTCCAGTCAAATAAGGACCAGAAATAATTATAATTATAAAATTTGCACAATTATATTTTTTAAATTTAACCCAAAGTAGAGTGTACGCACTAATACCTCACAGTGTACCAGTAATATAATCATTAAAATTGATTATCTAAGTATTAAAGATTTCAGGTGGTCTGTATTATTTTTTTTTTTTTTTTTTTTTTTTTTTAGCTCTGATTACTACTACAGAGTTATCTAATGGCCCTACCTTGCACTAGGATAAATAAAGGAAGTTATGGAAGGAAGCATCTGATACCTGTGTTGCAATACATACTGAGATATTGAAAAAGATAGTGAAAAAAATGCTTTCGCGTCTTTGTCGATTCTGTCTATGATTCATAAGCCGCATTCTGAAAAACAAGAATGAACAAACTTCCTTCCAGAAGTCTTTTCAGGTAATAGTACCATTAGTTTTAACGATTTACTGTTTAATCGAATAAGCCGATAATTGAATTAACTCTTGATTGTTAGTTGGCATTTAGTGTACTCAGTAGCAACATCAATCACCGCTAGCTTATGTAGATGGTACATTCCTGGTGAAACGTCATGTGCTTACTGTGGACGGAATTGATTGTCATTGTGCTCCAGTTAGCTCATAGTTCGATCAGTCAACGGGCAACTACTGCCAAATCTTGAATTGATTTCGAATTTAAATAAGTCATTCCATTTTATTTTACAATTCCATTAATTTTTTTTTCATTATTTATTTATTGTAATTTAGAACTGTACAAAATAATACAACAGGTAAATATGTAGTATGTTTCATATACACTTGAAAATCTTGGGAAGGAACCACCCATTGGTGGTACTTCAAACATTAATTTAA
>NW_027105775.1:94233-107004 GCF_000696795.3 Halyomorpha halys
AGGTAAGTTGGTTTCTCTAAAACTTTTTATGTTCATTGGGGAAGTATTGTTAATGATAGTAGTTCCTATCGATCTAGAAAGTATTTCAATAGCAGAGTTGATCTGTTCTTTTGTTTTTTAGTGAAATTTTTAAGTCAAGTACGTTTTCAAGATCAGTCCGAACCATAAATTTAAAAACAAAAAATGGTGTAAAATTACGAAATATAGATAAATAAATATAGGAAAATTATTTGAATCGTTATCAATACTTGAGCTAGTCAATCCTTTTAATTCGTTCGAAAAACAAATACTAATTTTTATTTATTATTATTCATTATCCACTAACTGCAAAAAACTAACAAGTTCAGAAAACAACACGCAGCCTCGGATATACGGACAGTCACACAAGGTATTTGACCCCAGCATGGAAATATGGACTTAATATTGCTTCTTAGAATGCTAGAGGATTAAACTAACCAGGTTCAAGCAAGAGATTAGAGACCAAGCTTGATAAGTATCAAGTTGAGGTAGCTGTTCTGCAGGAGATACGTTGGAGAAATGTGACAACGATAGAATTAGAGAACTCATCTGCTCAATAACAGTGGACACGATGCAAATGTTTTGGTACTGGCATCATGATAAGAAAATCAATTAAGCCCACTATAATACAGTATGAACTGAACAATGAAAGAATTTGTACACTGCGATTTAGAGGAATGTTTTTCAAAATCACGATTATGTGCCTCAACAAAAGACAGGGAAGAGGAGGAGAAGGATATTTTATATGATACATTGGAAAGAGAATATGACTTAATCCCGAGGAATGATGTGGATATTAATAGGCGATTTGAATGCTAAGATAGGTAAAGAAGAGGCATTTAGACCTACAATAGGAAGAGAAGGTAAACATGACTACTCTAATGATAATGGCCATCACATAATTAACTTTGCTATGGAAACGGGACTGGTCAGTAGTAGCACTAAATTCCTACTTAAAAAAATACATAAAGTGACATGAATCTCGCCGGATAGCCTGAACAGAAACCAAATAGATCATGTTCTCATAGAGGTTAGACATGCATCAGATATCAGAAATGTAAGGCCGTTTAGAGAAGCGGACTGTGATACAGATCACCACATGGTAAAAGTCTGGAATCGACAAAAGCTGGCTATGAGAAATTGCACTACATTGGATAGAGTACATGCTTGCAATTCAAATATGCTGCTCGAAAGTAAAGTAAATGGATTCAAAAACAAAATAAGGGAATGACTGAGGCAAAACGACACACATAATACAACCATGAATGATAGATGGAAACTATTGAAAAAATATTGTGATAGAAAGTAAAAAGTGATGTACTCTAGAAGAAGGAACCAGCTCCCAGACACGAATGGTTTGACGAAGAGTGTAGGATAGCTTTGGAAGAAAAAAAACAAGCCGAGGTTAACCATGCTAAAAAGAAATACCAGAGGAAGTATACGGGAATTTATCGCAAAGAGGAGAGAATCCAAAAAACTATGCAGGCAGAAGAAGAGAACACAGGAAAAAGAAAACCTTAAAAAATTGCAAGCATCCTGGGTGAAAAAAGAATCACGAAAATTTCATAAGGGTGTAAAAGAAATAAAAAAAGGGATTCCAATTTCCAAGGGATTATTGGGAAAAAAACCTCCATTCTTGGAGGTGGAGCTATTATTTTAGTGAATTGCTAAACACAAGAACCACCGAGAAAAAAATCTGAAGAAAGCTTCAATTTAGATGAACTCCTGGATAAGGCGTGAAGAGATAAGGGTGGTGCAGAAGAAGTAGGAGGGAGAAATTATCGACACAATTAAATCAATGAAGAACCATAAGCCTCCAGACCTCGACGAGATCACTCCAGAGATGATGAAATATGGTGGCAGTGATGTGTGGGAAGAAATTTATGAATTTATTTGGGAGATATGGATGGAAGAAAAAATTCCAGAAAATTATACAAGAGCAGGAATATGTCTATATATAATGAAAATAAAGCATGATTAACTGAAAATAAAATCTATTGTATAAGTTACAGGTGGTGTAGGAGGAGGCCGAAATAAAACATTGTTGTTAAAAGAGTTAATTAATTTCGAATGATTGGGCTATGGAAAACTGTAAATGTGCCTGCTGATGATGGTGTGGATGTTAATGATAAGGGTAGGTCAACTTACTCCATTCTTCCCTCATTTCTTGATTTCCCTCTTCCCTGCTGCTGGGAGCCACTCCAGGCTATCCACTCACTCATTGTAGATTTTATTAATAAGTGGACAAAGAAAAATATTGCTTTTGGCAAAATAAAATGGCCCTTTCATGCCCAGGTTGCTTCTCCTCACCATAGAGAGCGCTAAACATGGTAGGTTCTGCTATTGGCCACATGGGGCGTTTGTGCTTTCTATATTATGAGAGCGCCTCTAATTCAGGTTACCTTAGGTTACCCGAAACAATCTCCTATACACAAGAAAGGAGACAAGTTGACATGTGATAATTATAGAGGCATTACTCTACTAAGAACAGCCTATAAAATACTTCTACATAAAAGAGTGTTCGATTTCTAATACATTTCACTAGAAAAAATTCTAAGAAAATATCGAGGAAGGTTTCGGCTCGGTAGATCGACAATTGACCAGATGTTCTCCCTGAAGGCAATGGAAAAGTGCTATGAGTATAACATAGATCTACCTCTGCTATTCTTTAACTTTAAACAAGCTTATGATAGTGTGGACAAATTGGGACTTTTACAAGCTATGGTAAAGGCAGGCATGCCGAAAATCTCGTTAGGCTGGTAAAAATGACACTAATGAACACTAAGTGCGGAGTTAAGCTTAGAAATTTGCTGTCCCAGGAATTTTTGTGGACAATGGCTTGAGGGGAAAATGACGGGGATCCCCTGGCTCCTCTTCTTTTTAATATAGCATCAGAAGTAGCTATTTGTTCAATAAGAACTAATCCAGGATGACCATTTACAATCGACTGTCTCAATATTTAGCATATGCAGATGATATAGTCATTGCCGCAAGAACCCAAGCTGCATTAAAAGAACATTCAGGAATTCGTAGAAACAGAATATGAATTTTATCAATATTTTACTAAATACTATGACGAATTGGTTACTACTTTATTTGTATGAGGGTTATCCCTAAAGACAAATACAAAAATAAATAAATAGAGTATTATTCTTGGATTAGACTGAGAAATAAGAGGTTGTTGGCACAAAATTAGTAAACTGGTTCGACTTCAACGTTTAACATTATAAACAAAATTTCCATCGTTTGTTATTCGTTGAATTCCCTTTTTTCAGGTCTTCAGGCAAACTAAAACTGTTGCTTAAATAAGTTAATGGAAAAGGGAACGAGCAGTCTTAGATAACGGTAACAGAATAAGGTAATAGGACTGAGCTTCCAACTATCCAAAGTAGCTACCGCTCCAGTGAGCTCTGAACTTGTGTCTTGTTGTTTGATTACCTGGTGGTCCCAAAAGTTAAATAGTCTTACCTCTGTTTTGTTGTACATTTTAAGATTTCATTTTATTAATTGTAATTATCACTTTGCTGTCAATACGAACCTTAATAAGTATGCTGTTGAGTTCATTTTATACAGGAAGTCACTATTTTGCTTCGCTTCAAGTTTGTTAATTAGTTTTTGCTAGAAAGCGTCCAACGCCTAAGTTAATCTCCTTTAATAGTCCCGGCACGGTCTCATTTTACTGGCCTATACATATATTGTGTAAGTGTTTTGCAATATTTAAGGACATCGAATTCGAGCAAAATAGGTACAAAAATTCCATTTAGACCATTGTCAGATTCTCTAAAGAAATTCTAAAAGCATGTGAGTATCGCAAAGTTCGTAAGTTCGAAAGTTTTTTGTTGTTAATAAATTATACATAAAAATATATTTTTTTTCTTTCTACATTTGTTTAGCTGAAAATCGCTTGAGTTCACTTGTATAATATATACAAACTTAAAGAAAAACAGAATTTTCAGTCTAATATATTCAGTAAATGTAACATAATATCATGGAAGATTAAATTAGAATCCTATACAGATTCGTTCTTCACTTAAATTTACCACCAGACAAATAGGAACGTACAGAGGATTCTTGTTATTTTTAAAAACCACTCGTGGGCGTATCCGAGTACGTTTTTAGTCCCTTTATTTCCGCGACTCAGGCCTTAAGTAGGGCTTCTTCCGTTGTATTGTCTCGAGATGGCATTCTTTTTACTTCTCTAACAAATCCCAATGCTGGATACTTTTAATCCTATGGGCAACTTCAACAAAAAGATGTTTGATTGACCAATTTATGATGTTTAATTTAGTATTTATAAATAAATTAAGTCTGTTCTTGAAGAAAAAGGATTTTTGATACATGACACTTGATGGGGAATTTAATATTGTACTTTATTTATTTTTCTAGCCCCAATAGAAAATTATATTGTTGAAATTTTTATATATACACTTTTCCTTTTTCCCTCCGTTTTTCTTCTTCTTCCACGATGTAGTACTGACCATCCTCCACAGCATACTATCCTGGAATCCCAGAAGATGGCGCTGCGTACCGTCAGAGAGGTAAGTGAAGAGTGGTGCCCCGTATAGGAGTCCCGCCCCAGGATGCTCTTGTATACTTGCAGTTTAAGCTGCAAAGAGAGCTCTGGTGATGTGAGGAGGTGGTTCAGTCTGTAAGACCGCCTTTTTACAGTTCTCGTTTTCTGGTAGAGGTGGGTGGAGAACTTCAGATGGCGATCCATCTTCACACCCAGATATACAATTGAGTTTGAAGGGGAGATAATAGTGATATCCAGCTTGAGCGACTTCGGGAGAGTCCATCGCTTGTGCTGTTGCTGAGCTAACACGACGCAGTCTGCCTTTAACCAGGGTTCATGGTGATGGTATAAATTATCCAAGCGTTGAACAATCTCTTTACAGACTGCTCCGGCTCGCTCTAGTCCATGTTTGGGGTTCATATTGCTACTGTAGATGGCGATGTCGTCGGCATAGGCGGTACAGTTGCCTGTAGTAATTTTGTTTGTGCTAGTTTGTAATTTTCACCAACCACATTGATTGGAAATAGATTGAAAATAGCACTGGCGATAGAACTGCCCCCTGTGGTACTCCTCATGTCAATGGGAACGAGAAGTCTCGTCTCGAACCCGAACAGAGATGGTCCTGGTGTTGAGAAACGATGCTATGACGCCGTACAGTTGCTCCGGGCATTCGAGATCTACGAGTTTGCGACATAAAATGCCTTTGTGCAGTCTATGGAAATCATGGCCGTAGAATGGTTTCGATTTAAGCTGGAGTTCACCTCATTATGGAGCTTCGTCAGATGGTGTTCTGTACGCAAGCTAGCCTGAAAGCCAGTCTGCTCGTAAGGGATAACGGAGTGTTCATCACAGAATTCCCGAAGGTAATTCAGGATGATCTTTTCGTAGATCTTAGCATACTTATGGGCCTGTAATGGTCGGCATCGAACCCTGTCTTCTTCGGCTTGAGGAGTGGAAACAGGATGCCATGTTTCCATTTACCGGGAAAGTATCTCAGCCTCAAGCACGAATTGTACAGGTCGGTGAGCTGAGCGATTCCCTTCCTCGGTAGTTGTTTCAGCAGGACGGTCTGTATTCCATCGTGACCAGGGGCCCTAGTTGTAGATGGCCTTCAGTTGTTTAGGTGAGAAAAACACATAGTTGTTCTCACGGGCCATGGTTGGAATTGAGAGCAATGCCCCAGTCCGCGTTTCAATATCCCCCTGATAGTGCCCACCCAATGACTCGGCTTGCTCAGTGGGGGTCATGAGGCGGTCATAGCTTTGTCAGGCTCCAACTCTTTATCCACTTGATATGCCCGTCAATAATCACTGAGGGAACTATGAAGGCGTTCTATTCCTCCTCGGCTTTTGTTGAGTTCCGAGGTTTTAAGATACCATGTCACCTCTAGTATTCTTCTTTCCTTCAAGAAGAATACTAGCCTCATTATCGAGTTTCTACCACCAGATTCTGGTAGTGAATCCATAAAGTTAAGATCAGGTTCATAGAGCCGTTAGTAGAGCCTCCGCAGATGTATCCCGCACTAGGTGCGCCGTAGCCAACTTGTTGAATAGGTCGATTACTGTTATATATTCGTTTCCTTTCCACATGAAGTCCTGCCGCAGCTAGTGTTTCTTCTTGCCTAGCGCGGGGTAGATGCCAAATTTAACTTCGTACTAAGACCAATTGCGCAACTCCCGATGGTCTTCAGAATGGTGTCCTTCATACCCCTCCAAAAGTATTTACGCCGTAATGCCTGGAGTGTTTCATTAAGTCCTCGGTGATTGGTTTTACCTTTGTAGTAGGTGAACGTTTTCCGTTCCTGGTCCTGAATGGTTTCCACCATTCCCACATTAGCGTGCATCGGATAAATGATAGATCTAATCCGATTTGTTATGTCCACCATAGTCTGCGTATCTTATCTCATACCACCGCGTTACTCATGTTTGTATGGTGGATCTTTCCAATCAATCTGTTTACAAGAATTCCGGGTTTTTTCGTCTTTGTAAACATCTAGAAGATAATCATCAAAACGCCTTTTTTTACCTCTCATTTACTTTTTCTTATGGGTTCTCCTCGTCTCATTGAATCTAGTTTAGTACACTTCTTTTAATTCGGTATACTTTAGCCGCTTTTAGCGAATTCTATCTTCCCTATCTAACAGGTTCATGGATGCTTTTGTTTCAATCCATCACCATCAAGCGATTTCTCCTATAAAAAAATGGTTCAGCTGACCTTTTTTACTCCTTAAATTTTCTAATTCTGAAACTATCTTCCGTAGGTCCTTTTTAATTTCGCAAGAGTATATGCAAAGGAAGGTGAACAGAAGAAGAAAATTAAAGGAAATAAATCAGGTTTCAGTACCAACTAAATCTGCTTCCGGCAGCCTTGAAGTGACGCGTGCAGCACATGCGACTTCGGAAATTCAATTGAAGAACTTGTAGCAAATTTCTATAAAACTTTTGATTCAATGAAAGCTGACTGAAAACAACCACGCACATCGGGCAACGTTATTTACTTCATCATTAATTTACAAAAGCCTATGCCTTTACCTAGACTATGACGACTTCAAAGGCCTTCTACCTGAGGCAACATTGGTTTTACTTTTTTGGTGTGCATATAATTGTAAAAAATATTGAAAAAAGCAGTTTTTTGTACATAGACAGAACACTAGAGCTCCAAGGGAAATTTCAAAGAATTTCAGGTCATTATTAACTGTCATTTAATTAGATGACTTGTTCAGGGGCAGAGACCATTTGATTATATGGTCTGATTCATATCGAGGCCAAAATAAAAAATTATCAATAATTTATTTGCCTTCAACTCTATCTTTTGTATTAGAATTTTTTCGTGAAGAATAATTGTGATCGATCGATTTGAAAAAAAGAGTGTCAATTGAGATTATTGCCTTTCACCTACAGGATGTAATGTGCCGATTTCTAGAACAAGGCATTTTGGTACTCTAGTTCTAAAGGAGCAGGCCATCATGTCGTCTTTTGATAACGTTTTTATACCTTTGATTGTTCTTTATAATCCGATTTTATCCTTGCTGCAGAAAACAGAAAACTTGATATCATTATTTTGAGTACCACATATATTATATTAAGGACTTACTTGTTAGCAGAGGTTTTGATTTCAATTTTCTTTTGTCGTTAAAGCACGAGATCTTTACTGCTAAGTACAAAGATTTTTCAAAGAGTTTTCATAATTTTTTTTCTCAGGAATTAAGTGTGAGTATTATTAGAAATAATGCATGTAAAATACATTGTGTAACTCTTCCCCTCCCAGAAGACTTTCCACGTGCTAGGTGGAATGATTCACAATTTTAGTCTTATAAAAACAATATTGAGAAAATAAAGAGCATAACAAAAATAAAAACCATCCCTAACAGTAAGATATGTAACATCTTGATTCGTGTGTGGCTGCAACGAATAGCTGTTGCAAAGATAGTTGAAGTTTTTGTTTTCTAGAGTCTCATTCAAAAGTTATCAAGGTTCAGTATCGAATGTTAGTATCGAATATTGAATACCATTCTAGAACCATATGTTTTAGTGGATGAGGAAGTAGTTTTATTATGATATCCAAGATTATTCAATCTAGATAAATTCCTAGAATTTGATAATTTATTGTGTCTTCATCTTGTTGAACCTGAAAATCAACTGAGTAGTAAAAAGCTATAAGAATGTAGAATGTCTCTGGGACTATTTCAATATGGTTTTCTACTTGGCCTCGACGAGTGTGAATGATTAGAAGAATCATTATGATGTGATATATCCGCTTTATGGCAGTGATAATTAGTGCTTCTCGAGACATATTGAGAGTTTAATCATAATATAAACAAAATGCACCAAATCGTATGAGTTTATTTCCGTTCCTTTCCCATTTAACTACGCCCAACATATTGATTGCACCAATACTAGTGAAGGCATAACAAAGAGACGGTTTGGCTGGACCTTCCTCGAATTTTAAGCTATGAAGGAATTAGATCCAAGTCTAAGTTTTAAGTGCCCCGCATCAGAAGGAGATTTAGTTAGAGAGAAAGTGATATTGAGAGAAACTAATATATTAAAATAAAGTGAAATAACTGGTGGAAGGGGGAAGCCAAAAAGAGTACAATAATGTTAGTTAGGTTAAGTAAAATTTAGATATGGGGGGAAAATTAGACTATTGGTGAAATGTGAATATGATGTGGTGAGGGAGCCATTTGTGTTTGTAAAAGACTCAGAAATAATCTCACTTGTGACTAGGTACTTGGGTTCTGCACCATATGTTATGGGTCACCTGATGGATGGTGTTCAGCTGCTGCTCAACATACAAAAGTCGTCAGTCTCTGCTCTGAGCCGTCTACTTCGCTCGGTATTGAATTTTTAGCCAGACTTCGCTTAGTTGGCCGTGGTACCAAAAAGAAAGAAGACGCTCGCTGAACACTCCACAGCACGCGACCAGTCCGGTGTTCACCATCTTGGCTTCTAATTCTCCGCTTATTCCTAGGTGGTACTGGGATTACGTGGATATCATAGTGACATATTCCCCTCTCCCTCTAGTTCTTATGAATATACATTCCAGCGATATAACAACTAAAAGAATGATACTCCCTTTGACTGAACAAAGACCTTTTTTGAACTTGGCAGTTATTTTGATTCTGTATTCAAAAAATATTATTATTCTAAAATTAATTATTGTAACGTGTTCAGATAACCGGTCGAATATCTGTTTTTCTTGACTTCCTCCAGTACATTAAAATTTGAAAAAAAACAAAAAACAGTGGATCATAATCAGTAAATAAAGACTTTGTTAAATGATGCTATAAGGAGTAGATGTTTTCCGAATCGGATTTTTCCTATTGGGGCCGGGAGAGGAAAATACGTGGAAGGCGACGGGCAATATCAGTTTTTCCAGGGACAAAGTTGTTTACTTAGCCTGGAAGTGAAACAGCCTGTATATGTGAGTAGCCCTAGCGAGGGGTGCAAACAAGGCTGACCCTATGTCAACACTCTCCCTGTGGAGGCTCTCGTTTCATCTTCCCATGTCAAATATACGCTCCTATTTAGCCACAGCTTACCGGATCCACTCTTTCTCTAATAATCTATATTGCCAGTTTATTTCTAGAGTATGTTACAATATATTTATGTTACAAAGATGGTATTCTGCTTGCATATTCGCAGCCTAAAATATGTTATATACATGTATGATATATACTATGGTGGTAAGGACTAACTGACAATGGACAATGCTATTGTCCCTGTAACAGCAATAATAATAAATAACAACAGTAAATTTAATTTATGTTTTTGCATATATCCTTCAAATTCTTTTTTGCATTTATGTCTTTTATTTTCATCCATCTTCTTCATTATTTACTCTTTCAAGTAGTATTATATTTTGATCATACCAAGTAAATTATCATCGTATTTAAATATTTCTTTTAGGTTTAATTTATTTTGGTACATAGTTTCCAAAGTAATTTATAATTGCATTTTTTTAAATATTCACTCAGCATGCTTTCCTTTCTTTATTATTAATGAGAAATGACTTATTAGAATCATTGTTTTCTGTCATTGCATATTTTCTTCAATTTAATAAAATTAATATTTCTTTTTCTTCATATGCTTATTTGCTTAAGATTATCAGTAGGATTTTTTTTTACTTCTCTGTTCAGTAGGAAGGCTTTACCGTTTCTAGTAAGCGTCTTCAATAGCACACTTCGAATCCTGTTTTGAACAGACGCCATGTTTCCCTTTGTGGCATAATACCGGCACTAGCTGGCCGAAAATGTCTTCTCAACAGAATTCGGTGGCCTTCAATGTGGCTGTGGAGGAGCATTAGATGTCCTTCCAGCATTCCTCGCTGCATAGCTTGGGGGTGCAGAAAGGACATCTAATGCTCATTCCAAAAACAATGATCTTTCAAGGTTCAAGGCATCTATTATTATTGCTTCCTTTTTTTCAGTATTAAATGCTAAGGTAACTACGGATCTCGATGAGCCATGCTTATCTAGACAATAGACTTCTTGGAAACATTTAAATTGTTTCTTCTCCTCCAGGACGGCAAGTATGACTCGCGGCAATGAAAGAGAAATCCAACATCTCCATTGTTCTGTCTCCCAGTTCGTGGATCACCATCGAAAGGAGTGTTGTTCACAAAAACTGTAGCGAATTCCAATGTTGTTTTGGAATGTTAACTTTCAAAAGCAGGTCTAAGAATATTCCTCTCAACACTCTAGGCAAAAATTACCATTGAATAGTGTTGTCGAAGGCGAATCACCCAAGTATTCGAAAGAAGATATAATACTAGTATAAGATGGAAAAAATAAATAGTTCTATGAAAAAACTTCTTTCTCATAACTTTTGATGTTTAGTCTATAAGAAAGTTGGTAAATTTACGACTATTATTTGCAGTATCCTTGGTCGAACTAGCTCGACCTTTTGACTTCTTTATTTACTTTATAACATTTTTTTTTAAGTTTACGAATAACTTATTAGTCATTGGAAATCCTTCTGATTATTGAATAAAGAAGTAACAACTCAGTATAGGTTTCTCCAACCAATCATTTTTCATGATGAATCTTTTGAGTTCAGAGACTGCCCATATCAGAGTAAAAAAATACACTCAAAGTCAGTCGGCTATCTAATGTACAACATAATTATGGCTAACGTACTCTTATTATTATATTTACCAGGCAGCAACATTAATACAGTCTATATATAACACATAGTAAGAAAAAGGTTAATTGAGTTATTTTATTGATATATTCGATCTATATAAAAACATCAAACAATTAATCAATTAACATTATTGATGTTTGGCTGTCGTGTCCAAGCGTGTTGAGGTAAAAAGTATCTCAGTATTCTCAAGTAGCGAATCCATGTACACTATTGATAAATTTACATAGCATTAACTATCAGATAATCAATGGTACTATCCAATTTTTATTCATCGTCACAAAAAAAAAAATAATAATCATAAAAATAAAAATGAAAAAAAAACAAAAAACGAATACTCTACCTTTGATTTTCCCAAAATATAAAAACAATATTTACTGAATTATAATAGTTGTAACATCATCTATGTTAAAAAGCAGAAACATATACAGTTTTTAAAAGTGGAGTCTGGTAAAGCACTTTACATTAACACTCTGCTCATAATCCTTTAATATAATAAAAAAATATTAATAATTTTTTTTTTCAGCTTAAAGTATTCGCTGATAAATTTAGAATATATATGCAAAAGAGCTGCACACACACATATATATAATTTTACTATCCTGAGTTTGTTGTATTGTGATTTGTGCAATTGCACTGATTATATGAAATTAAATTTCAATATTTCATATTAAATAATGTAATTTTTTTCTGCAATTTGGTTGAAGAATGTACATTACTGCTTTTTAACATAAGTTTTTTACAGGACACGGAATTGGCCAAGGCGCCAGTTGGTATCACCATGCAGATCACGCCCCACATCCCTCTTATCCCTCTTCGGAATGTTATTGGATCCAAGTTTCTCGATGTACGGCCAGGAGGGGAAATGTTGAGCAGGGCAATAAAGGAGAGAAATGTTTGAGAAATAGCTTCATGCATTACCCTGGGATCTCTCGGATTAATGTTACTCAAGAAATTGGGTCCACGGGCTTTCTTGCCTTTCAGTGATAATTCAGAAATTCGGCTTAGCTTAGTAGTCATTGTAAAATTTTATAATTGTATCATTGATAATCATAGGTACTGGATGTTAGTTACTACGAGTAATCCGGTTCCATTCCCTCCGATGAACTACGAGGTAGCTTTATAAAATGATCTACCATTATTTTATAAATGGAATCGACGAGCAGTTTCCTGTCTTTTCAGTCTTGTATGAGGATTCCATGTCAGTCGTTTGTCCAGATTTAGTCCTAAGTAACGGATCTGTTCAACAGGAATAAGTGGAGTATTATTAAAAGATACTGTGGGGCAAGACGAAGGTTTGCGACGAAGGGTAAATGTGATTTGATGGGATTTATTGGAATTTATTTTAATCCTCCAGTTTTGGAACCATTCTTCAAGGGTGGTGATGTGGGATTGGAGGGATTATGATACAATGGAAGGAACATTATTCACTGTATGTGTGTCGTCGACATACGTGGTGAGAATAGTGTTAGGATGGGTTGGGATGTCAGCTGTAAAGACTGTATAAAGGATAGGACAGGGATGAATAAGCGCTGTACACCTACAGACAAACATCAAACCCCTCATACACATCCACACTTGACCTACTTCTCACGCAAC
>NW_027105775.1:113172-113482 GCF_000696795.3 Halyomorpha halys
TCACCCCATCCCCCTTCCTGCGAGGTGGCAGGGCAGGAAAGGTTCCAAAAACCCTATTAACATCACCTCATATCTCCATCTTCTGATGCACCCCAATCCCCTCCCCCCACACATCTTTGATTTATGACATCTCTTATTATTTCATCTTATCTATTGTCTTTATTATTTTTATTTTTATTGTTATTTATATTTTTATTTTACTTTTATTTTTATTTTTTTATATACGATACATCACGAGGAGGCCCCTCACCTCCGGACTCAAAATAGCCCCTTGAATGGATAGCTCATATGTAAAATTAAATATAACAGG